>NW_026043904.1:0-23397 GCF_937001465.1 Orcinus orca
CTCCAAACGGGGAGAAAGCGTACTCTCCCCTCCGCGTCCCACGTTCAAGCTGAATGACGCAGCATGTTTCTCGGAAGGCTCTGCCGAGCAATCTAGTGAAAGGGAGAGAGTGCCTGCCTCTGCCGAGAAAGGTGTTGACGTGGGCATTGCTGGACAGGCGGAAGAGCGTTCCCCAGGCCGTGCAAAGTTGAGGCCTTGGTGATTCTGGATGGTCCCAAGGGTCCGCAATTGTCCCTGGGAAAGCTGTCCTTTTCCCTCTTTTTCCGGCTGGAGGTACACCTCTGGCATCCGACTGCCGTTCGGCGACGTCCTGGGGGAGACGCCCTGGTTTCACTCGGGACGCACACTGGTGTTTCTCAGAAGAGCCCAAATGCCTCCCTGCGGGTGGGTGGGGGGCTTGGCACACCAGCATGGAATGTAAGGCTCTTTAGAACTGCGTACCTTGAGGCCGTGGGAAGGCCGCACGAACGAGAGCTTTGGAGCGAACAGGGCAGCGCTTCGCCATCACCGTTGCACGTTCACGGAGCTTCGTCAAACGAACGCATTTACGTCCTGGGGCTCAAACACAGCCGAGGAGTGGGAAGGCATACAGTGAGTGCCCTTTGACAGTTGTTACAACGAACGTGAGTGCACAGTGTCTCGTGAAATACCTTCCACGGTTGAAGCATTCCGTTAACGCATGCCCCCCCCCCCGCTCCCTCTGGCACTCCGAGGTGTTACTGACGGGGGAAATCTGGACTTTTGCTTGAGGCCGGGGTGGGGCGGGGGGACTCACCATTCTTCTGCCGGCGAGCTCCAGAGCGCTCCTGCTGAAGCTCCCAGCAAGGAACTGAGAGCAGCAGGCCTCACACGAGTCAACTCAGACTTCTTCTGTCACGAGTCAACTCAGACTTCTTATGTGAGGCCTTCCGGCAGCAAAGAGAAGGTGCGCGCGAGGAGTGTGCTTCAGGCAGCTTAGGACCCGCCACTGTCTCGTCTACCACGGAGGGGAATCAGGTTTGCCCAGGGTCGCCCAGTTTCAAAGCGGAGCTCACGTAGTTATCCTCGGTGGTTTCTGATTACCTCAAGGAAACACACGGGAGGAACAGGGCCCTTCCGTGGAGGCCCTTTTGGGCACAGGGACCTCTGCGTGGGATCTACTGGGTAAGTATGGCAGTACCTCAGGTAGGCCTCAGTGACCAAGGCTCTCTGGCTCACGCCTAGCTGTGTCAAGAAGTGTGGCAAACGTACGTACCGCTCCTCAGGCTGGGCCCACAGCCTAGCTTTCGCTGCTGTGAGAGTGCTGTCCCGAGTCTCTTCCCGGAGCCAGTCGTCAGCGCGGTGTCTTTTGGCACTGCAGTTCTCTTTCAGTCAAGGAGGCCGTTCGACTGACTGGCAGAGGGAGTCCGCCCAGCGCTCCTTTCGCCAGTCTCTCGGACGACTGGGCCACTCAACCTGGGCAACCCAGAGAGGAGTACACTGCCCTAGCTATGAATGTGAAGAGCTGTCTGCAAGGGGCCTGCTTACGCTAAGGTTCCTCAGAAGCCAGAGGCCGCCGTTCCGGCACGGAGAGAGGTCATCCTGCGAAACTGGTGAATGGGCTCCTACCCTGTGTGTCCCCAGGAGCGTCGCAGGGTTAAGGCACTCCGTGGTGGAGTATGGCCTCATTGGAGACCCCTGCACACCCAACTCCCCCGACGTGAAACACTGGAACTTCACCTTGAGGCCTGAGGTCACCTTGCGTTCGGCCGGAGCTGAACCTGGGGTGCCGTGGGAGGAGTTCCTAGAAAGGGATTGCCAGCACGGTTTTCGCTTTGGGAGAACACGCAGCCTCGGCCCACAACGACAGTCCTGCCGTGCAGAGACGGCGGGCCGCTAGTGCCGTTCCAGGCAGCTTTGAAGCCAAGCGCGAGGCGCCTCCAAACGGGGAGAAAGCGTACTCTCCCCTCCGCGTCCCACGTTCAAGCTGAATGACGCAGCATGTTTCTCGGAAGGCTCTGCCGAGCAATCTAGTGAAAGGGAGAGAGTGCCTGCCTCTGCCGAGAAAGGTGTTGACGTGGGCATTGCTGGACAGGCGGAAGAGCGTTCCCCAGGCCGTGCAAAGTTGAGGCCTTGGTGATTCTGGATGGTCCCAAGGGTCCGCAATTGTCCCTGGGAAAGCTGTCCTTTTCCCTCTTTTTCCGGCTGGAGGTACACCTCTGGCATCCGACTGCCGTTCGGCGACGTCCTGGGGGAGACGCCCTGGTTTCACTCGGGACGCACACTGGTGTTTCTCAGAAGAGCCCAAATGCCTCCCTGCGGGTGGGTGGGGGGCTTGGCACACCAGCATGGAATGTAAGGCTCTTTAGAACTGCGTACCTTGAGGCCGTGGGAAGGCCGCACGAACGAGAGCTTTGGAGCGAACAGGGCAGCGCTTCGCCATCACCGTTGCACGTTCACGGAGCTTCGTCAAACGAACGCATTTACGTCCTGGGGCTCAAACACAGCCGAGGAGTGGGAAGGCATACAGTGAGTGCCCTTTGACAGTTGTTACAACGAACGTGAGTGCACAGTGTCTCGTGAAATACCTTCCACGGTTGAAGCATTCCGTTAACGCATGCCCCCCCCCCGCTCCCTCTGGCACTCCGAGGTGTTACTGACGGGGGAAATCTGGACTTTTGCTTGAGGCCGGGGTGGGGCGGGGGGACTCACCATTCTTCTGCCGGCGAGCTCCAGAGCGCTCCTGCTGAAGCTCCCAGCAAGGAACTGAGAGCAGCAGGCCTCACACGAGTCAACTCAGACTTCTTCTGTCACGAGTCAACTCAGACTTCTTATGTGAGGCCTTCCGGCAGCAAAGAGAAGGTGCGCGCGAGGAGTGTGCTTCAGGCAGCTTAGGACCCGCCACTGTCTCGTCTACCACGGAGGGGAATCAGGTTTGCCCAGGGTCGCCCAGTTTCAAAGCGGAGCTCACGTAGTTATCCTCGGTGGTTTCTGATTACCTCAAGGAAACACACGGGAGGAACAGGGCCCTTCCGTGGAGGCCCTTTTGGGCACAGGGACCTCTGCGTGGGATCTACTGGGTAAGTATGGCAGTACCTCAGGTAGGCCTCAGTGACCAAGGCTCTCTGGCTCACGCCTAGCTGTGTCAAGAAGTGTGGCAAACGTACGTACCGCTCCTCAGGCTGGGCCCACAGCCTAGCTTTCGCTGCTGTGAGAGTGCTGTCCCGAGTCTCTTCCCGGAGCCAGTCGTCAGCGCGGTGTCTTTTGGCACTGCAGTTCTCTTTCAGTCAAGGAGGCCGTTCGACTGACTGGCAGAGGGAGTCCGCCCAGCGCTCCTTTCGCCAGTCTCTCGGACGACTGGGCCACTCAACCTGGGCAACCCAGAGAGGAGTACACTGCCCTAGCTATGAATGTGAAGAGCTGTCTGCAAGGGGCCTGCTTACGCTAAGGTTCCTCAGAAGCCAGAGGCCGCCGTTCCGGCACGGAGAGAGGTCATCCTGCGAAACTGGTGAATGGGCTCCTACCCTGTGTGTCCCCAGGAGCGTCGCAGGGTTAAGGCACTCCGTGGTGGAGTATGGCCTCATTGGAGACCCCTGCACACCCAACTCCCCCGACGTGAAACACTGGAACTTCACCTTGAGGCCTGAGGTCACCTTGCGTTCGGCCGGAGCTGAACCTGGGGTGCCGTGGGAGGAGTTCCTAGAAAGGGATTGCCAGCACGGTTTTCGCTTTGGGAGAACACGCAGCCTCGGCCCACAACGACAGTCCTGCCGTGCAGAGACGGCGGGCCGCTAGTGCCGTTCCAGGCAGCTTTGAAGCCAAGCGCGAGGCGCCTCCAAACGGGGAGAAAGCGTACTCTCCCCTCCGCGTCCCACGTTCAAGCTGAATGACGCAGCATGTTTCTCGGAAGGCTCTGCCGAGCAATCTAGTGAAAGGGAGAGAGTGCCTGCCTCTGCCGAGAAAGGTGTTGACGTGGGCATTGCTGGACAGGCGGAAGAGCGTTCCCCAGGCCGTGCAAAGTTGAGGCCTTGGTGATTCTGGATGGTCCCAAGGGTCCGCAATTGTCCCTGGGAAAGCTGTCCTTTTCCCTCTTTTTCCGGCTGGAGGTACACCTCTGGCATCCGACTGCCGTTCGGCGACGTCCTGGGGGAGACGCCCTGGTTTCACTCGGGACGCACACTGGTGTTTCTCAGAAGAGCCCAAATGCCTCCCTGCGGGTGGGTGGGGGGCTTGGCACACCAGCATGGAATGTAAGGCTCTTTAGAACTGCGTACCTTGAGGCCGTGGGAAGGCCGCACGAACGAGAGCTTTGGAGCGAACAGGGCAGCGCTTCGCCATCACCGTTGCACGTTCACGGAGCTTCGTCAAACGAACGCATTTACGTCCTGGGGCTCAAACACAGCCGAGGAGTGGGAAGGCATACAGTGAGTGCCCTTTGACAGTTGTTACAACGAACGTGAGTGCACAGTGTCTCGTGAAATACCTTCCACGGTTGAAGCATTCCGTTAACGCATGCCCCCCCCCCCCGCTCCCTCTGGCACTCCGAGGTGTTACTGACGGGGGAAATCTGGACTTTTGCTTGAGGCCGGGGTGGGGCGGGGGGACTCACCATTCTTCTGCCGGCGAGCTCCAGAGCGCTCCTGCTGAAGCTCCCAGCAAGGAACTGAGAGCAGCAGGCCTCACACGAGTCAACTCAGACTTCTTCTGTCACGAGTCAACTCAGACTTCTTATGTGAGGCCTTCCGGCAGCAAAGAGAAGGTGCGCGCGAGGAGTGTGCTTCAGGCAGCTTAGGACCCGCCACTGTCTCGTCTACCACGGAGGGGAATCAGGTTTGCCCAGGGTCGCCCAGTTTCAAAGCGGAGCTCACGTAGTTATCCTCGGTGGTTTCTGATTACCTCAAGGAAACACACGGGAGGAACAGGGCCCTTCCGTGGAGGCCCTTTTGGGCACAGGGACCTCTGCGTGGGATCTACTGGGTAAGTATGGCAGTACCTCAGGTAGGCCTCAGTGACCAAGGCTCTCTGGCTCACGCCTAGCTGTGTCAAGAAGTGTGGCAAACGTACGTACCGCTCCTCAGGCTGGGCCCACAGCCTAGCTTTCGCTGCTGTGAGAGTGCTGTCCCGAGTCTCTTCCCGGAGCCAGTCGTCAGCGCGGTGTCTTTTGGCACTGCAGTTCTCTTTCAGTCAAGGAGGCCGTTCGACTGACTGGCAGAGGGAGTCCGCCCAGCGCTCCTTTCGCCAGTCTCTCGGACGACTGGGCCACTCAACCTGGGCAACCCAGAGAGGAGTACACTGCCCTAGCTATGAATGTGAAGAGCTGTCTGCAAGGGGCCTGCTTACGCTAAGGTTCCTCAGAAGCCAGAGGCCGCCGTTCCGGCACGGAGAGAGGTCATCCTGCGAAACTGGTGAATGGGCTCCTACCCTGTGTGTCCCCAGGAGCGTCGCAGGGTTAAGGCACTCCGTGGTGGAGTATGGCCTCATTGGAGACCCCTGCACACCCAACTCCCCCGACGTGAAACACTGGAACTTCACCTTGAGGCCTGAGGTCACCTTGCGTTCGGCCGGAGCTGAACCTGGGGTGCCGTGGGAGGAGTTCCTAGAAAGGGATTGCCAGCACGGTTTTCGCTTTGGGAGAACACGCAGCCTCGGCCCACAACGACAGTCCTGCCGTGCAGAGACGGCGGGCCGCTAGTGCCGTTCCAGGCAGCTTTGAAGCCAAGCGCGAGGCGCCTCCAAACGGGGAGAAAGCGTACTCTCCCCTCCGCGTCCCACGTTCAAGCTGAATGACGCAGCATGTTTCTCGGAAGGCTCTGCCGAGCAATCTAGTGAAAGGGAGAGAGTGCCTGCCTCTGCCGAGAAAGGTGTTGACGTGGGCATTGCTGGACAGGCGGAAGAGCGTTCCCCAGGCCGTGCAAAGTTGAGGCCTTGGTGATTCTGGATGGTCCCAAGGGTCCGCAATTGTCCCTGGGAAAGCTGTCCTTTTCCCTCTTTTTCCGGCTGGAGGTACACCTCTGGCATCCGACTGCCGTTCGGCGACGTCCTGGGGGAGACGCCCTGGTTTCACTCGGGACGCACACTGGTGTTTCTCAGAAGAGCCCAAATGCCTCCCTGCGGGTGGGTGGGGGGCTTGGCACACCAGCATGGAATGTAAGGCTCTTTAGAACTGCGTACCTTGAGGCCGTGGGAAGGCCGCACGAACGAGAGCTTTGGAGCGAACAGGGCAGCGCTTCGCCATCACCGTTGCACGTTCACGGAGCTTCGTCAAACGAACGCATTTACGTCCTGGGGCTCAAACACAGCCGAGGAGTGGGAAGGCATACAGTGAGTGCCCTTTGACAGTTGTTACAACGAACGTGAGTGCACAGTGTCTCGTGAAATACCTTCCACGGTTGAAGCATTCCGTTAACGCATGCCCCCCCCCCCGCTCCCTCTGGCACTCCGAGGTGTTACTGACGGGGGAAATCTGGACTTTTGCTTGAGGCCGGGGTGGGGCGGGGGGACTCACCATTCTTCTGCCGGCGAGCTCCAGAGCGCTCCTGCTGAAGCTCCCAGCAAGGAACTGAGAGCAGCAGGCCTCACACGAGTCAACTCAGACTTCTTCTGTCACGAGTCAACTCAGACTTCTTATGTGAGGCCTTCCGGCAGCAAAGAGAAGGTGCGCGCGAGGAGTGTGCTTCAGGCAGCTTAGGACCCGCCACTGTCTCGTCTACCACGGAGGGGAATCAGGTTTGCCCAGGGTCGCCCAGTTTCAAAGCGGAGCTCACGTAGTTATCCTCGGTGGTTTCTGATTACCTCAAGGAAACACACGGGAGGAACAGGGCCCTTCCGTGGAGGCCCTTTTGGGCACAGGGACCTCTGCGTGGGATCTACTGGGTAAGTATGGCAGTACCTCAGGTAGGCCTCAGTGACCAAGGCTCTCTGGCTCACGCCTAGCTGTGTCAAGAAGTGTGGCAAACGTACGTACCGCTCCTCAGGCTGGGCCCACAGCCTAGCTTTCGCTGCTGTGAGAGTGCTGTCCCGAGTCTCTTCCCGGAGCCAGTCGTCAGCGCGGTGTCTTTTGGCACTGCAGTTCTCTTTCAGTCAAGGAGGCCGTTCGACTGACTGGCAGAGGGAGTCCGCCCAGCGCTCCTTTCGCCAGTCTCTCGGACGACTGGGCCACTCAACCTGGGCAACCCAGAGAGGAGTACACTGCCCTAGCTATGAATGTGAAGAGCTGTCTGCAAGGGGCCTGCTTACGCTAAGGTTCCTCAGAAGCCAGAGGCCGCCGTTCCGGCACGGAGAGAGGTCATCCTGCGAAACTGGTGAATGGGCTCCTACCCTGTGTGTCCCCAGGAGCGTCGCAGGGTTAAGGCACTCCGTGGTGGAGTATGGCCTCATTGGAGACCCCTGCACACCCAACTCCCCCGACGTGAAACACTGGAACTTCACCTTGAGGCCTGAGGTCACCTTGCGTTCGGCCGGAGCTGAACCTGGGGTGCCGTGGGAGGAGTTCCTAGAAAGGGATTGCCAGCACGGTTTTCGCTTTGGGAGAACACGCAGCCTCGGCCCACAACGACAGTCCTGCCGTGCAGAGACGGCGGGCCGCTAGTGCCGTTCCAGGCAGCTTTGAAGCCAAGCGCGAGGCGCCTCCAAACGGGGAGAAAGCGTACTCTCCCCTCCGCGTCCCACGTTCAAGCTGAATGACGCAGCATGTTTCTCGGAAGGCTCTGCCGAGCAATCTAGTGAAAGGGAGAGAGTGCCTGCCTCTGCCGAGAAAGGTGTTGACGTGGGCATTGCTGGACAGGCGGAAGAGCGTTCCCCAGGCCGTGCAAAGTTGAGGCCTTGGTGATTCTGGATGGTCCCAAGGGTCCGCAATTGTCCCTGGGAAAGCTGTCCTTTTCCCTCTTTTTCCGGCTGGAGGTACACCTCTGGCATCCGACTGCCGTTCGGCGACGTCCTGGGGGAGACGCCCTGGTTTCACTCGGGACGCACACTGGTGTTTCTCAGAAGAGCCCAAATGCCTCCCTGCGGGTGGGTGGGGGGCTTGGCACACCAGCATGGAATGTAAGGCTCTTTAGAACTGCGTACCTTGAGGCCGTGGGAAGGCCGCACGAACGAGAGCTTTGGAGCGAACAGGGCAGCGCTTCGCCATCACCGTTGCACGTTCACGGAGCTTCGTCAAACGAACGCATTTACGTCCTGGGGCTCAAACACAGCCGAGGAGTGGGAAGGCATACAGTGAGTGCCCTTTGACAGTTGTTACAACGAACGTGAGTGCACAGTGTCTCGTGAAATACCTTCCACGGTTGAAGCATTCCGTTAACGCATGCCCCCCCCCCCGCTCCCTCTGGCACTCCGAGGTGTTACTGACGGGGGAAATCTGGACTTTTGCTTGAGGCCGGGGTGGGGCGGGGGGACTCACCATTCTTCTGCCGGCGAGCTCCAGAGCGCTCCTGCTGAAGCTCCCAGCAAGGAACTGAGAGCAGCAGGCCTCACACGAGTCAACTCAGACTTCTTCTGTCACGAGTCAACTCAGACTTCTTATGTGAGGCCTTCCGGCAGCAAAGAGAAGGTGCGCGCGAGGAGTGTGCTTCAGGCAGCTTAGGACCCGCCACTGTCTCGTCTACCACGGAGGGGAATCAGGTTTGCCCAGGGTCGCCCAGTTTCAAAGCGGAGCTCACGTAGTTATCCTCGGTGGTTTCTGATTACCTCAAGGAAACACACGGGAGGAACAGGGCCCTTCCGTGGAGGCCCTTTTGGGCACAGGGACCTCTGCGTGGGATCTACTGGGTAAGTATGGCAGTACCTCAGGTAGGCCTCAGTGACCAAGGCTCTCTGGCTCACGCCTAGCTGTGTCAAGAAGTGTGGCAAACGTACGTACCGCTCCTCAGGCTGGGCCCACAGCCTAGCTTTCGCTGCTGTGAGAGTGCTGTCCCGAGTCTCTTCCCGGAGCCAGTCGTCAGCGCGGTGTCTTTTGGCACTGCAGTTCTCTTTCAGTCAAGGAGGCCGTTCGACTGACTGGCAGAGGGAGTCCGCCCAGCGCTCCTTTCGCCAGTCTCTCGGACGACTGGGCCACTCAACCTGGGCAACCCAGAGAGGAGTACACTGCCCTAGCTATGAATGTGAAGAGCTGTCTGCAAGGGGCCTGCTTACGCTAAGGTTCCTCAGAAGCCAGAGGCCGCCGTTCCGGCACGGAGAGAGGTCATCCTGCGAAACTGGTGAATGGGCTCCTACCCTGTGTGTCCCCAGGAGCGTCGCAGGGTTAAGGCACTCCGTGGTGGAGTATGGCCTCATTGGAGACCCCTGCACACCCAACTCCCCCGACGTGAAACACTGGAACTTCACCTTGAGGCCTGAGGTCACCTTGCGTTCGGCCGGAGCTGAACCTGGGGTGCCGTGGGAGGAGTTCCTAGAAAGGGATTGCCAGCACGGTTTTCGCTTTGGGAGAACACGCAGCCTCGGCCCACAACGACAGTCCTGCCGTGCAGAGACGGCGGGCCGCTAGTGCCGTTCCAGGCAGCTTTGAAGCCAAGCGCGAGGCGCCTCCAAACGGGGAGAAAGCGTACTCTCCCCTCCGCGTCCCACGTTCAAGCTGAATGACGCAGCATGTTTCTCGGAAGGCTCTGCCGAGCAATCTAGTGAAAGGGAGAGAGTGCCTGCCTCTGCCGAGAAAGGTGTTGACGTGGGCATTGCTGGACAGGCGGAAGAGCGTTCCCCAGGCCGTGCAAAGTTGAGGCCTTGGTGATTCTGGATGGTCCCAAGGGTCCGCAATTGTCCCTGGGAAAGCTGTCCTTTTCCCTCTTTTTCCGGCTGGAGGTACACCTCTGGCATCCGACTGCCGTTCGGCGACGTCCTGGGGGAGACGCCCTGGTTTCACTCGGGACGCACACTGGTGTTTCTCAGAAGAGCCCAAATGCCTCCCTGCGGGTGGGTGGGGGGCTTGGCACACCAGCATGGAATGTAAGGCTCTTTAGAACTGCGTACCTTGAGGCCGTGGGAAGGCCGCACGAACGAGAGCTTTGGAGCGAACAGGGCAGCGCTTCGCCATCACCGTTGCACGTTCACGGAGCTTCGTCAAACGAACGCATTTACGTCCTGGGGCTCAAACACAGCCGAGGAGTGGGAAGGCATACAGTGAGTGCCCTTTGACAGTTGTTACAACGAACGTGAGTGCACAGTGTCTCGTGAAATACCTTCCACGGTTGAAGCATTCCGTTAACGCATGCCCCCCCCCCCGCTCCCTCTGGCACTCCGAGGTGTTACTGACGGGGGAAATCTGGACTTTTGCTTGAGGCCGGGGTGGGGCGGGGGGACTCACCATTCTTCTGCCGGCGAGCTCCAGAGCGCTCCTGCTGAAGCTCCCAGCAAGGAACTGAGAGCAGCAGGCCTCACACGAGTCAACTCAGACTTCTTCTGTCACGAGTCAACTCAGACTTCTTATGTGAGGCCTTCCGGCAGCAAAGAGAAGGTGCGCGCGAGGAGTGTGCTTCAGGCAGCTTAGGACCCGCCACTGTCTCGTCTACCACGGAGGGGAATCAGGTTTGCCCAGGGTCGCCCAGTTTCAAAGCGGAGCTCACGTAGTTATCCTCGGTGGTTTCTGATTACCTCAAGGAAACACACGGGAGGAACAGGGCCCTTCCGTGGAGGCCCTTTTGGGCACAGGGACCTCTGCGTGGGATCTACTGGGTAAGTATGGCAGTACCTCAGGTAGGCCTCAGTGACCAAGGCTCTCTGGCTCACGCCTAGCTGTGTCAAGAAGTGTGGCAAACGTACGTACCGCTCCTCAGGCTGGGCCCACAGCCTAGCTTTCGCTGCTGTGAGAGTGCTGTCCCGAGTCTCTTCCCGGAGCCAGTCGTCAGCGCGGTGTCTTTTGGCACTGCAGTTCTCTTTCAGTCAAGGAGGCCGTTCGACTGACTGGCAGAGGGAGTCCGCCCAGCGCTCCTTTCGCCAGTCTCTCGGACGACTGGGCCACTCAACCTGGGCAACCCAGAGAGGAGTACACTGCCCTAGCTATGAATGTGAAGAGCTGTCTGCAAGGGGCCTGCTTACGCTAAGGTTCCTCAGAAGCCAGAGGCCGCCGTTCCGGCACGGAGAGAGGTCATCCTGCGAAACTGGTGAATGGGCTCCTACCCTGTGTGTCCCCAGGAGCGTCGCAGGGTTAAGGCACTCCGTGGTGGAGTATGGCCTCATTGGAGACCCCTGCACACCCAACTCCCCCGACGTGAAACACTGGAACTTCACCTTGAGGCCTGAGGTCACCTTGCGTTCGGCCGGAGCTGAACCTGGGGTGCCGTGGGAGGAGTTCCTAGAAAGGGATTGCCAGCACGATTTTCGCTTTGGGAGAACACGCAGCCTCGGCCCACAACGACAGTCCTGCCGTGCAGAGACGGCGGGCCGCTAGTGCCGTTCCAGGCAGCTTTGAAGCCAAGCGCGAGGCGCCTCCAAACGGGGAGAAAGCGTACTCTCCCCTCCGCGTCCCACGTTCAAGCTGAATGACGCAGCATGTTTCTCGGAAGGCTCTGCCGAGCAATCTAGTGAAAGGGAGAGAGTGCCTGCCTCTGCCGAGAAAGGTGTTGACGTGGGCATTGCTGGACAGGCGGAAGAGCGTTCCCCAGGCCGTGCAAAGTTGAGGCCTTGGTGATTCTGGATGGTCCCAAGGGTCCGCAATTGTCCCTGGGAAAGCTGTCCTTTTCCCTCTTTTTCCGGCTGGAGGTACACCTCTGGCATCCGACTGCCGTTCGGCGACGTCCTGGGGGAGACGCCCTGGTTTCACTCGGGACGCACACTGGTGTTTCTCAGAAGAGCCCAAATGCCTCCCTGCGGGTGGGTGGGGGGCTTGGCACACCAGCATGGAATGTAAGGCTCTTTAGAACTGCGTACCTTGAGGCCGTGGGAAGGCCGCACGAACGAGAGCTTTGGAGCGAACAGGGCAGCGCTTCGCCATCACCGTTGCACGTTCACGGAGCTTCGTCAAACGAACGCATTTACGTCCTGGGGCTCAAACACAGCCGAGGAGTGGGAAGGCATACAGTGAGTGCCCTTTGACAGTTGTTACAACGAACGTGAGTGCACAGTGTCTCGTGAAATACCTTCCACGGTTGAAGCATTCCGTTAACGCATGCCCCCCCCCCCGCTCCCTCTGGCACTCCGAGGTGTTACTGACGGGGGAAATCTGGACTTTTGCTTGAGGCCGGGGTGGGGCGGGGGGACTCACCATTCTTCTGCCGGCGAGCTCCAGAGCGCTCCTGCTGAAGCTCCCAGCAAGGAACTGAGAGCAGCAGGCCTCACACGAGTCAACTCAGACTTCTTCTGTCACGAGTCAACTCAGACTTCTTATGTGAGGCCTTCCGGCAGCAAAGAGAAGGTGCGCGCGAGGAGTGTGCTTCAGGCAGCTTAGGACCCGCCACTGTCTCGTCTACCACGGAGGGGAATCAGGTTTGCCCAGGGTCGCCCAGTTTCAAAGCGGAGCTCACGTAGTTATCCTCGGTGGTTTCTGATTACCTCAAGGAAACACACGGGAGGAACAGGGCCCTTCCGTGGAGGCCCTTTTGGGCACAGGGACCTCTGCGTGGGATCTACTGGGTAAGTATGGCAGTACCTCAGGTAGGCCTCAGTGACCAAGGCTCTCTGGCTCACGCCTAGCTGTGTCAAGAAGTGTGGCAAACGTACGTACCGCTCCTCAGGCTGGGCCCACAGCCTAGCTTTCGCTGCTGTGAGAGTGCTGTCCCGAGTCTCTTCCCGGAGCCAGTCGTCAGCGCGGTGTCTTTTGGCACTGCAGTTCTCTTTCAGTCAAGGAGGCCGTTCGACTGACTGGCAGAGGGAGTCCGCCCAGCGCTCCTTTCGCCAGTCTCTCGGACGACTGGGCCACTCAACCTGGGCAACCCAGAGAGGAGTACACTGCCCTAGCTATGAATGTGAAGAGCTGTCTGCAAGGGGCCTGCTTACGCTAAGGTTCCTCAGAAGCCAGAGGCCGCCGTTCCGGCACGGAGAGAGGTCATCCTGCGAAACTGGTGAATGGGCTCCTACCCTGTGTGTCCCCAGGAGCGTCGCAGGGTTAAGGCACTCCGTGGTGGAGTATGGCCTCATTGGAGACCCCTGCACACCCAACTCCCCCGACGTGAAACACTGGAACTTCACCTTGAGGCCTGAGGTCACCTTGCGTTCGGCCGGAGCTGAACCTGGGGTGCCGTGGGAGGAGTTCCTAGAAAGGGATTGCCAGCACGGTTTTCGCTTTGGGAGAACACGCAGCCTCGGCCCACAACGACAGTCCTGCCGTGCAGAGACGGCGGGCCGCTAGTGCCGTTCCAGGCAGCTTTGAAGCCAAGCGCGAGGCGCCTCCAAACGGGGAGAAAGCGTACTCTCCCCTCCGCGTCCCACGTTCAAGCTGAATGACGCAGCATGTTTCTCGGAAGGCTCTGCCGAGCAATCTAGTGAAAGGGAGAGAGTGCCTGCCTCTGCCGAGAAAGGTGTTGACGTGGGCATTGCTGGACAGGCGGAAGAGCGTTCCCCAGGCCGTGCAAAGTTGAGGCCTTGGTGATTCTGGATGGTCCCAAGGGTCCGCAATTGTCCCTGGGAAAGCTGTCCTTTTCCCTCTTTTTCCGGCTGGAGGTACACCTCTGGCATCCGACTGCCGTTCGGCGACGTCCTGGGGGAGACGCCCTGGTTTCACTCGGGACGCACACTGGTGTTTCTCAGAAGAGCCCAAATGCCTCCCTGCGGGTGGGTGGGGGGCTTGGCACACCAGCATGGAATGTAAGGCTCTTTAGAACTGCGTACCTTGAGGCCGTGGGAAGGCCGCACGAACGAGAGCTTTGGAGCGAACAGGGCAGCGCTTCGCCATCACCGTTGCACGTTCACGGAGCTTCGTCAAACGAACGCATTTACGTCCTGGGGCTCAAACACAGCCGAGGAGTGGGAAGGCATACAGTGAGTGCCCTTTGACAGTTGTTACAACGAACGTGAGTGCACAGTGTCTCGTGAAATACCTTCCACGGTTGAAGCATTCCGTTAACGCATGCCCCCCCCCCCGCTCCCTCTGGCACTCCGAGGTGTTACTGACGGGGGAAATCTGGACTTTTGCTTGAGGCCGGGGTGGGGCGGGGGGACTCACCATTCTTCTGCCGGCGAGCTCCAGAGCGCTCCTGCTGAAGCTCCCAGCAAGGAACTGAGAGCAGCAGGCCTCACACGAGTCAACTCAGACTTCTTCTGTCACGAGTCAACTCAGACTTCTTATGTGAGGCCTTCCGGCAGCAAAGAGAAGGTGCGCGCGAGGAGTGTGCTTCAGGCAGCTTAGGACCCGCCACTGTCTCGTCTACCACGGAGGGGAATCAGGTTTGCCCAGGGTCGCCCAGTTTCAAAGCGGAGCTCACGTAGTTATCCTCGGTGGTTTCTGATTACCTCAAGGAAACACACGGGAGGAACAGGGCCCTTCCGTGGAGGCCCTTTTGGGCACAGGGACCTCTGCGTGGGATCTACTGGGTAAGTATGGCAGTACCTCAGGTAGGCCTCAGTGACCAAGGCTCTCTGGCTCACGCCTAGCTGTGTCAAGAAGTGTGGCAAACGTACGTACCGCTCCTCAGGCTGGGCCCACAGCCTAGCTTTCGCTGCTGTGAGAGTGCTGTCCCGAGTCTCTTCCCGGAGCCAGTCGTCAGCGCGGTGTCTTTTGGCACTGCAGTTCTCTTTCAGTCAAGGAGGCCGTTCGACTGACTGGCAGAGGGAGTCCGCCCAGCGCTCCTTTCGCCAGTCTCTCGGACGACTGGGCCACTCAACCTGGGCAACCCAGAGAGGAGTACACTGCCCTAGCTATGAATGTGAAGAGCTGTCTGCAAGGGGCCTGCTTACGCTAAGGTTCCTCAGAAGCCAGAGGCCGCCGTTCCGGCACGGAGAGAGGTCATCCTGCGAAACTGGTGAATGGGCTCCTACCCTGTGTGTCCCCAGGAGCGTCGCAGGGTTAAGGCACTCCGTGGTGGAGTATGGCCTCATTGGAGACCCCTGCACACCCAACTCCCCCGACGTGAAACACTGGAACTTCACCTTGAGGCCTGAGGTCACCTTGCGTTCGGCCGGAGCTGAACCTGGGGTGCCGTGGGAGGAGTTCCTAGAAAGGGATTGCCAGCACGGTTTTCGCTTTGGGAGAACACGCAGCCTCGGCCCACAACGACAGTCCTGCCGTGCAGAGACGGCGGGCCGCTAGTGCCGTTCCAGGCAGCTTTGAAGCCAAGCGCGAGGCGCCTCCAAACGGGGAGAAAGCGTACTCTCCCCTCCGCGTCCCACGTTCAAGCTGAATGACGCAGCATGTTTCTCGGAAGGCTCTGCCGAGCAATCTAGTGAAAGGGAGAGAGTGCCTGCCTCTGCCGAGAAAGGTGTTGACGTGGGCATTGCTGGACAGGCGGAAGAGCGTTCCCCAGGCCGTGCAAAGTTGAGGCCTTGGTGATTCTGGATGGTCCCAAGGGTCCGCAATTGTCCCTGGGAAAGCTGTCCTTTTCCCTCTTTTTCCGGCTGGAGGTACACCTCTGGCATCCGACTGCCGTTCGGCGACGTCCTGGGGGAGACGCCCTGGTTTCACTCGGGACGCACACTGGTGTTTCTCAGAAGAGCCCAAATGCCTCCCTGCGGGTGGGTGGGGGGCTTGGCACACCAGCATGGAATGTAAGGCTCTTTAGAACTGCGTACCTTGAGGCCGTGGGAAGGCCGCACGAACGAGAGCTTTGGAGCGAACAGGGCAGCGCTTCGCCATCACCGTTGCACGTTCACGGAGCTTCGTCAAACGAACGCATTTACGTCCTGGGGCTCAAACACAGCCGAGGAGTGGGAAGGCATACAGTGAGTGCCCTTTGACAGTTGTTACAACGAACGTGAGTGCACAGTGTCTCGTGAAATACCTTCCACGGTTGAAGCATTCCGTTAACGCATGCCCCCCCCCCCGCTCCCTCTGGCACTCCGAGGTGTTACTGACGGGGGAAATCTGGACTTTTGCTTGAGGCCGGGGTGGGGCGGGGGGACTCACCATTCTTCTGCCGGCGAGCTCCAGAGCGCTCCTGCTGAAGCTCCCAGCAAGGAACTGAGAGCAGCAGGCCTCACACGAGTCAACTCAGACTTCTTCTGTCACGAGTCAACTCAGACTTCTTATGTGAGGCCTTCCGGCAGCAAAGAGAAGGTGCGCGCGAGGAGTGTGCTTCAGGCAGCTTAGGACCCGCCACTGTCTCGTCTACCACGGAGGGGAATCAGGTTTGCCCAGGGTCGCCCAGTTTCAAAGCGGAGCTCACGTAGTTATCCTCGGTGGTTTCTGATTACCTCAAGGAAACACACGGGAGGAACAGGGCCCTTCCGTGGAGGCCCTTTTGGGCACAGGGACCTCTGCGTGGGATCTACTGGGTAAGTATGGCAGTACCTCAGGTAGGCCTCAGTGACCAAGGCTCTCTGGCTCACGCCTAGCTGTGTCAAGAAGTGTGGCAAACGTACGTACCGCTCCTCAGGCTGGGCCCACAGCCTAGCTTTCGCTGCTGTGAGAGTGCTGTCCCGAGTCTCTTCCCGGAGCCAGTCGTCAGCGCGGTGTCTTTTGGCACTGCAGTTCTCTTTCAGTCAAGGAGGCCGTTCGACTGACTGGCAGAGGGAGTCCGCCCAGCGCTCCTTTCGCCAGTCTCTCGGACGACTGGGCCACTCAACCTGGGCAACCCAGAGAGGAGTACACTGCCCTAGCTATGAATGTGAAGAGCTGTCTGCAAGGGGCCTGCTTACGCTAAGGTTCCTCAGAAGCCAGAGGCCGCCGTTCCGGCACGGAGAGAGGTCATCCTGCGAAACTGGTGAATGGGCTCCTACCCTGTGTGTCCCCAGGAGCGTCGCAGGGTTAAGGCACTCCGTGGTGGAGTATGGCCTCATTGGAGACCCCTGCACACCCAACTCCCCCGACGTGAAACACTGGAACTTCACCTTGAGGCCTGAGGTCACCTTGCGTTCGGCCGGAGCTGAACCTGGGGTGCCGTGGGAGGAGTTCCTAGAAAGGGATTGCCAGCACGGTTTTCGCTTTGGGAGAACACGCAGCCTCGGCCCACAACGACAGTCCTGCCGTGCAGAGACGGCGGGCCGCTAGTGCCGTTCCAGGCAGCTTTGAAGCCAAGCGCGAGGCGCCTCCAAACGGGGAGAAAGCGTACTCTCCCCTCCGCGTCCCACGTTCAAGCTGAATGACGCAGCATGTTTCTCGGAAGGCTCTGCCGAGCAATCTAGTGAAAGGGAGAGAGTGCCTGCCTCTGCCGAGAAAGGTGTTGACGTGGGCATTGCTGGACAGGCGGAAGAGCGTTCCCCAGGCCGTGCAAAGTTGAGGCCTTGGTGATTCTGGATGGTCCCAAGGGTCCGCAATTGTCCCTGGGAAAGCTGTCCTTTTCCCTCTTTTTCCGGCTGGAGGTACACCTCTGGCATCCGACTGCCGTTCGGCGACGTCCTGGGGGAGACGCCCTGGTTTCACTCGGGACGCACACTGGTGTTTCTCAGAAGAGCCCAAATGCCTCCCTGCGGGTGGGTGGGGGGCTTGGCACACCAGCATGGAATGTAAGGCTCTTTAGAACTGCGTACCTTGAGGCCGTGGGAAGGCCGCACGAACGAGAGCTTTGGAGCGAACAGGGCAGCGCTTCGCCATCACCGTTGCACGTTCACGGAGCTTCGTCAAACGAACGCATTTACGTCCTGGGGCTCAAACACAGCCGAGGAGTGGGAAGGCATACAGTGAGTGCCCTTTGACAGTTGTTACAACGAACGTGAGTGCACAGTGTCTCGTGAAATACCTTCCACGGTTGAAGCATTCCGTTAACGCATGCCCCCCCCCCCGCTCCCTCTGGCACTCCGAGGTGTTACTGACGGGGGAAATCTGGACTTTTGCTTGAGGCCGGGGTGGGGCGGGGGGACTCACCATTCTTCTGCCGGCGAGCTCCAGAGCGCTCCTGCTGAAGCTCCCAGCAAGGAACTGAGAGCAGCAGGCCTCACACGAGTCAACTCAGACTTCTTCTGTCACGAGTCAACTCAGACTTCTTATGTGAGGCCTTCCGGCAGCAAAGAGAAGGTGCGCGCGAGGAGTGTGCTTCAGGCAGCTTAGGACCCGCCACTGTCTCGTCTACCACGGAGGGGAATCAGGTTTGCCCAGGGTCGCCCAGTTTCAAAGCGGAGCTCACGTAGTTATCCTCGGTGGTTTCTGATTACCTCAAGGAAACACACGGGAGGAACAGGGCCCTTCCGTGGAGGCCCTTTTGGGCACAGGGACCTCTGCGTGGGATCTACTGGGTAAGTATGGCAGTACCTCAGGTAGGCCTCAGTGACCAAGGCTCTCTGGCTCACGCCTAGCTGTGTCAAGAAGTGTGGCAAACGTACGTACCGCTCCTCAGGCTGGGCCCACAGCCTAGCTTTCGCTGCTGTGAGAGTGCTGTCCCGAGTCTCTTCCCGGAGCCAGTCGTCAGCGCGGTGTCTTTTGGCACTGCAGTTCTCTTTCAGTCAAGGAGGCCGTTCGACTGACTGGCAGAGGGAGTCCGCCCAGCGCTCCTTTCGCCAGTCTCTCGGACGACTGGGCCACTCAACCTGGGCAACCCAGAGAGGAGTACACTGCCCTAGCTATGAATGTGAAGAGCTGTCTGCAAGGGGCCTGCTTACGCTAAGGTTCCTCAGAAGCCAGAGGCCGCCGTTCCGGCACGGAGAGAGGTCATCCTGCGAAACTGGTGAATGGGCTCCTACCCTGTGTGTCCCCAGGAGCGTCGCAGGGTTAAGGCACTCCGTGGTGGAGTATGGCCTCATTGGAGACCCCTGCACACCCAACTCCCCCGACGTGAAACACTGGAACTTCACCTTGAGGCCTGAGGTCACCTTGCGTTCGGCCGGAGCTGAACCTGGGGTGCCGTGGGAGGAGTTCCTAGAAAGGGATTGCCAGCACGGTTTTCGCTTTGGGAGAACACGCAGCCTCGGCCCACAACGACAGTCCTGCCGTGCAGAGACGGCGGGCCGCTAGTGCCGTTCCAGGCAGCTTTGAAGCCAAGCGCGAGGCGCCTCCAAACGGGGAGAAAGCGTACTCTCCCCTCCGCGTCCCACGTTCAAGCTGAATGACGCAGCATGTTTCTCGGAAGGCTCTGCCGAGCAATCTAGTGAAAGGGAGAGAGTGCCTGCCTCTGCCGAGAAAGGTGTTGACGTGGGCATTGCTGGACAGGCGGAAGAGCGTTCCCCAGGCCGTGCAAAGTTGAGGCCTTGGTGATTCTGGATGGTCCCAAGGGTCCGCAATTGTCCCTGGGAAAGCTGTCCTTTTCCCTCTTTTTCCGGCTGGAGGTACACCTCTGGCATCCGACTGCCGTTCGGCGACGTCCTGGGGGAGACGCCCTGGTTTCACTCGGGACGCACACTGGTGTTTCTCAGAAGAGCCCAAATGCCTCCCTGCGGGTGGGTGGGGGGCTTGGCACACCAGCATGGAATGTAAGGCTCTTTAGAACTGCGTACCTTGAGGCCGTGGGAAGGCCGCACGAACGAGAGCTTTGGAGCGAACAGGGCAGCGCTTCGCCATCACCGTTGCACGTTCACGGAGCTTCGTCAAACGAACGCATTTACGTCCTGGGGCTCAAACACAGCCGAGGAGTGGGAAGGCATACAGTGAGTGCCCTTTGACAGTTGTTACAACGAACGTGAGTGCACAGTGTCTCGTGAAATACCTTCCACGGTTGAAGCATTCCGTTAACGCATGCCCCCCCCCCCGCTCCCTCTGGCACTCCGAGGTGTTACTGACGGGGGAAATCTGGACTTTTGCTTGAGGCCGGGGTGGGGCGGGGGGACTCACCATTCTTCTGCCGGCGAGCTCCAGAGCGCTCCTGCTGAAGCTCCCAGCAAGGAACTGAGAGCAGCAGGCCTCACACGAGTCAACTCAGACTTCTTCTGTCACGAGTCAACTCAGACTTCTTATGTGAGGCCTTCCGGCAGCAAAGAGAAGGTGCGCGCGAGGAGTGTGCTTCAGGCAGCTTAGGACCCGCCACTGTCTCGTCTACCACGGAGGGGAATCAGGTTTGCCCAGGGTCGCCCAGTTTCAAAGCGGAGCTCACGTAGTTATCCTCGGTGGTTTCTGATTACCTCAAGGAAACACACGGGAGGAACAGGGCCCTTCCGTGGAGGCCCTTTTGGGCACAGGGACCTCTGCGTGGGATCTACTGGGTAAGTATGGCAGTACCTCAGGTAGGCCTCAGTGACCAAGGCTCTCTGGCTCACGCCTAGCTGTGTCAAGAAGTGTGGCAAACGTACGTACCGCTCCTCAGGCTGGGCCCACAGCCTAGCTTTCGCTGCTGTGAGAGTGCTGTCCCGAGTCTCTTCCCGGAGCCAGTCGTCAGCGCGGTGTCTTTTGGCACTGCAGTTCTCTTTCAGTCAAGGAGGCCGTTCGACTGACTGGCAGAGGGAGTCCGCCCAGCGCTCCTTTCGCCAGTCTCTCGGACGACTGGGCCACTCAACCTGGGCAACCCAGAGAGGAGTACACTGCCCTAGCTATGAATGTGAAGAGCTGTCTGCAAGGGGCCTGCTTACGCTAAGGTTCCTCAGAAGCCAGAGGCCGCCGTTCCGGCACGGAGAGAGGTCATCCTGCGAAACTGGTGAATGGGCTCCTACCCTGTGTGTCCCCAGGAGCGTCGCAGGGTTAAGGCACTCCGTGGTGGAGTATGGCCTCATTGGAGACCCCTGCACACCCAACTCCCCCGACGTGAAACACTGGAACTTCACCTTGAGGCCTGAGGTCACCTTGCGTTCGGCCGGAGCTGAACCTGGGGTGCCGTGGGAGGAGTTCCTAGAAAGGGATTGCCAGCACGGTTTTCGCTTTGGGAGAACACGCAGCCTCGGCCCACAACGACAGTCCTGCCGTGCAGAGACGGCGGGCCGCTAGTGCCGTTCCAGGCAGCTTTGAAGCCAAGCGCGAGGCGCCTCCAAACGGGGAGAAAGCGTACTCTCCCCTCCGCGTCCCACGTTCAAGCTGAATGACGCAGCATGTTTCTCGGAAGGCTCTGCCGAGCAATCTAGTGAAAGGGAGAGAGTGCCTGCCTCTGCCGAGAAAGGTGTTGACGTGGGCATTGCTGGACAGGCGGAAGAGCGTTCCCCAGGCCGTGCAAAGTTGAGGCCTTGGTGATTCTGGATGGTCCCAAGGGTCCGCAATTGTCCCTGGGAAAGCTGTCCTTTTCCCTCTTTTTCCGGCTGGAGGTACACCTCTGGCATCCGACTGCCGTTCGGCGACGTCCTGGGGGAGACGCCCTGGTTTCACTCGGGACGCACACTGGTGTTTCTCAGAAGAGCCCAAATGCCTCCCTGCGGGTGGGTGGGGGGCTTGGCACACCAGCATGGAATGTAAGGCTCTTTAGAACTGCGTACCTTGAGGCCGTGGGAAGGCCGCACGAACGAGAGCTTTGGAGCGAACAGGGCAGCGCTTCGCCATCACCGTTGCACGTTCACGGAGCTTCGTCAAACGAACGCATTTACGTCCTGGGGCTCAAACACAGCCGAGGAGTGGGAAGGCATACAGTGAGTGCCCTTTGACAGTTGTTACAACGAACGTGAGTGCACAGTGTCTCGTGAAATACCTTCCACGGTTGAAGCATTCCGTTAACGCATGCCCCCCCCCCCGCTCCCTCTGGCACTCCGAGGTGTTACTGACGGGGGAAATCTGGACTTTTGCTTGAGGCCGGGGGTGGGGCGGGGGGACTCACCATTCTTCTGCCGGCGAGCTCCAGAGCGCTCCTGCTGAAGCTCCCAGCAAGGAACTGAGAGCAGCAGGCCTCACACGAGTCAACTCAGACTTCTTCTGTCACGAGTCAACTCAGACTTCTTATGTGAGGCCTTCCGGCAGCAAAGAGAAGGTGCGCGCGAGGAGTGTGCTTCAGGCAGCTTAGGACCCCGCCACTGTCTCGTCTACCACGGAGGGGAATCAGGTTTGCCCAGGGTCGCCCAGTTTCAAAGCGGAGCTCACGTAGTTATCCTCGGTGGTTTCTGATTACCTCAAGGAAACACACGGGAGGAACAGGGCCCTTCCGTGGAGGCCCTTTTGGGCACAGGGACCTCTGCGTGGGATCTACTGGGTAAGTATGGCAGTACCTCAGGTAGGCCTCAGTGACCAAGGCTCTCTGGCTCACGCCCTAGCCTGTGTCAAGAAGTGTGGCAAACGTACGTACCGCTCCTCAGGCTGGGCCCACAGCCTAGCTTTCGCTGCTGTGAGAGTGCTGTCCCGAGTCTCTTCCCGAGCCAGTCGTCAGCGCGGTGTCTTTTGGCACTGCAGTTCTCTTTCAGTCAAGGAGGCCGTTCGACTGACCTGGCAGAGGGAGTCCGCCCAGCGCTCCTTTCGCCAGTCTCTCGGACGACTGGGCCACTCAACCTGGGCAACCCAGAGAGGAGTACACTGCCCTAGCTATGAATGTGAAGAGCTGTCTGCAAGGGGCCTGCTTACGCTAAGGTCCTCAGAAGCCAGAGGCCGCCGTTCCCGGCACGGAGAGAGGTCATCCTGCGAACTGGTGAATGGGCTCCTACCCTGTGTGTCCCCAGGAGCGTCGCAGGGTTAAGGCACTCCGTGGTGGAGTATGGCCTCATTGGAGACCCCTGCACACCCAACTCCCCCGACGTGAAACACTGGAACTTCACCTTGAGGCCTGAGGTCACCTTGCGTTCGGCCGGAGCTGAACCTGGGGTGCCGTGGGGAGGAGTTCCTAGAAAGGGATTGCCAGCACGGTTTTCGCTTTGGGAGAACACGCAGCCTCGGCCCCACAACGACAGTCCTGCCGTGCAGAGACGGCGGGCCGCTAGTGCCGTTCCAGGCAGCTTTGAAGCCAAGCGCGAGGCGCCTCCAAACGGGGAGAAAGCGTACTCTCCCCTCCGCGTCCCCACGTTCAAGCTGAATGACGCAGCATGTTTCTCGGAAGGCTCTGCCGAGCAATCTAGTGAAAGGGGAGAGAGTGCCTGCCTCTGCCGAGAAAGGTGTTGACGTGGGCATTGCTGGACAGGCGGAAGAGCGTTCCCCAGGCCGTGCAAAGTTGAGGCCTTGGTGATTCTGGATGTCCCAAGGGTCCGCAATTGTCCCCTGGGAAAGCTGTCCTTTTCCCTCTTTTTCCCGGCTGGAGGTACACCTCTGGCATCCGACTGCCGTTCGGCGACGTCCTGGGGGAGACGCCCTGGTTTCACTCGGGACGCACACTGGTGTTTCTCAGAAGAGCCCAAATGCCTCCCTGCGGGTGGGTGGGGGGCTTGGCACACCAGCATGGAATGTAAGCTCTTTAGAACTGCGTACCTTGAGGCCGTGGGAAGGCGCACGAACGAGAGCTTTGGAGCGAACAGGGCAGCGCTTCGCCATCACCGTTGCACGTTCACGGAGCTTCGTCAAACGAACGCATTTACGTCCTGGGGCTCAAACACAGCCGAGGAGTGGGAAGGCATACAGTGAGTGCCCTTTGACAGTTGTTACAACGAACGTGAGTGCACAGTGTC
>NW_026043905.1:1500000-1596250 GCF_937001465.1 Orcinus orca
CAGGCCCTAATCTGGTTCCGGCATGGCACGCTGAGCCTTTGGTTAATTCCTCTTCCTGGTGGGAAATGAGAGTTAAATTTTCCCGTCCAGACACCTCCAGCTAGTCTCTCATTGGTTCTCCCTATTCCTGTTCATCTTCCGCGGAATTTGCAAACTGGGCCAAACAGGAGGTTAAAGGCACTGACTCTCCAAGTCGGGAGAGTGTTAGTAAAGCATCTGGAATGTTGCACCCGAGTACCAGGGGACGAGAACTGAGACATATTTCAACACGTCTCCCGATCACACGGTTGATCATACTCTGGGTTCCACATGCATGTTTTAGCTGAAGGAAGAATCCCTTAAACCTGGAGAGTTGAGACCCGTGGAATGGGTACCATGCAATATGACTTCAAAGGGTCTTCATTTGCTCACCAAAACTCTCCAATCCTATCACTGCTGCGTTTTTGCCCCTGTACTCACGATTGATTCACTTTCAGAGACATAGCAATCCATAGGTTTTAAGATACTTACTAGTCAGGTACATTATTAGGCGTTTAATATGGGGTTTTGAGTCCATTTCGTTGAGCAAGGAGTAGCTCTTGTCTATTACATATTTGGCTTAAGGAACTTTATCTGTGCTCATTTCAATCTCTGGTTTTATGCAGCACCCCAACTCACCTTTCCCCTTAAGCAAGCATAAGTTGATTTTCTAAATTTGGGACCATGTTCTGTTTTGAAATTCAGTTCCTGTGTAGCCAAGTTTACATTCCGTGTATTAGTGATATCTTATGATGTTTCTTTTTCTGTGTGACTTATTTCAGTTAGAATCATCATACCTGAATCCACTCATTATGCTGCTATGGGCCTGATGACATAGATGTCATTGCTGAGTGATATTGCATTGTACGTAAGTACCACAACTTCTTTATCCATTTTTCGCTTTATGCGATATTGAACTTGTACCGTAAACGGGTTTCTTGTAAACAGAGCCATCCCAAACTTTGGGGTGGCTGTGTCTTTTTGATTTTAATTTCCCTAAGCTATAGGACCATAAGTGGAAGTGCCCTAGGCTCTGTTGCTTTGTTTTTTAGATGTTTCAGGAATCACCATACACTTCTCCCGATTGGCTTTTGGCAAAGTACATCCCGCCCATCAGCATAACAAGGCTCCCAGTTCTCCATGGCCTGTCCTGCCTTTCTGGATTTTACACTTTTTTCAGATGGCCCTTTTGACCGGGGGGAAGTGAGACTTCATTGTAGTGCAGATTTCCTTTGCAAGCTTGCTTGGTTGGCCAAAAAGGGCGTATGCGTTTTTTCCTGAATATATTCAGGAAAAAACGCATACGCCCTTTTTGGCCAAGTGCATCATTGTCGACCTTCTGCCTCTTTTCCTATGCTTTAAATGCAATTCCAGTCTACCTCCTGAAATCGGTTTCCTGCAATTCTGCCCGGCTTTCAAGTCCTCTTGGCAGCCTTACTTCAGTATATTTTTGGATGATAGCTGTCATTTATAACTCTGCAGGTTTGTGAATTACAGTGCCCCTGAGCTCCTTTCTTCAACTCGCTTTCTTGTGAGCTGGCCGCAACACCGCAGGATTGCTTCAGGCCCTAATCTGGTTCCGGCATGGCACGCTGAGCCTTTGGTTAATTCCTCTTCCTGGTGGGAAATGAGAGTTAAATTTTCCCGTCCAGACACCTCCAGCTAGTCTCTCATTGGTTCTCCCTATTCCTGTTCATCTTCCGCGGAATTTGCAAACTGGGCCAAACAGGAGGTTAAAGGCACTGACTCTCCAAGTCGGGAGAGTGTTAGTAAAGCATCTGGAATGTTGCACCCGAGTACCAGGGGACGAGAACTGAGACATATTTCAACACGTCTCCCGATCACACGGTTGATCATACTCTGGGTTCCACATGCATGTTTTAGCTGAAGGAAGAATCCCTTAAACCTGGAGAGTTGAGACCCGTGGAATGGGTACCATGCAATATGACTTCAAAGGGTCTTCATTTGCTCACCAAAACTCTCCAATCCTATCACTGCTGCGTTTTTGCCCCTGTACTCACGATTGATTCACTTTCAGAGACATAGCAATCCATAGGTTTTAAGATACTTACTAGTCAGGTACATTATTAGGCGTTTAATATGGGGTTTTGAGTCCATTTCGTTGAGCAAGGAGTAGCTCTTGTCTATTACATATTTGGCTTAAGGAACTTTATCTGTGCTCATTTCAATCTCTGGTTTTATGCAGCACCCCAACTCACCTTTCCCCTTAAGCAAGCATAAGTTGATTTTCTAAATTTGGGACCATGTTCTGTTTTGAAATTCAGTTCTTGTGTAGCCAAGTTTACATTCCATGTATTAGTGATATCTTATGATGTTTCTTTTTCTGTGTGACTTATTTCAGTTAGAATCATCATACCTGAATCCACTCATTATGCTGCTATGGGCCTGATGACATAGATGTCATTGCTGAGTGATATTGCATTGTACGTAAGTACCACAACTTCTTTATCCATTTTCCGCTTTATGCGATATTGAACTTGTACCGTAAACGAGTTTCTTGTAAACAGAGCCATCCCAAACTTTGGGGTGGCTGTGTCTTTTTGATTTTAGTTTCCCTAAGCTATAGGACCATAAGTGGAAGTGCCCTAGGCTCTGTTGCTTTGTTTTTTAGATGTTTCAGGAAACACCATACACTTCTCCCGAGTGGCTGTTGGCAAAGTACATCACGCCCATCAGCATAACAAGGCTCCCAGTTCTCCATGGCTTGTCCTGCCTTTCTGGATTTTACACTTTTTTCAGATGGCCCTTTTGACGGGGGGGAAGTGAGACTTCATTGTAGTGCAGATTTCCTTTGCAAGCTTGCTTGGTTGGCCAAAAAGGGCGTATGCGTTTTTTCCTGAATATATTCAGGAAAAAACGCATACGCCCTTTTTGGCCAAGTGCATCATTGTCGACCTTCTGCCTCTTTTCCTATGCCTTAAATGCAATTCCAGTCTACCTCCTGAAATCGGTTTCCTGCAATTCTGCCCGGCTTTCAAGTCCTCTTGGCAGCCTTACTTCAGTATATTTTTGGATGATAGCTGTCATTTATAACTCTGCAGGTTTGTGAATTACAGTGCCCCTGAGCTCCTTTCTTCAACTCGCTTTCTTGTGAGCTGGCCGCAACACCGCAGGATTGCTTCAGGCCCTAATCTGGTTCCGGCATGGCACGCTGAGCCTTTGGTTAATTCCTCTTCCTGGTGGGAAATGCGAGTTAAATTTTCCTGTCCAGACACGTCCAGCTAGTCTCTCATTGGTTCTCCCTATTCCTGTTCATCTTCCGTGGAATTTGCAAACTGGGCCAAACAGGAGGTTAAAGGCACTGACTCTCCAAGTCGGGAGAGTGTTAGTAAAGCATCTGGAATGTTGCACCCGAGTACCAGGGGACGAGAACTGAGACATATTTCAACACGTCTCCCGATCACACGGTTGATCATACTCTGGGTTCCACATGCATGTTTTAGCTGAAGGAAGAATCCCTTAAACCTGGAGAGTTGAGACCCGTGGAATGGGTACCATGCAATATGACTTCAAAGGGTCTTCATTTGCTCACCAAAACTCTCCAATCCTATCACTGCTGCGTTTTTGCCCCTGTACTCATGATTGATTCACTTTCAGAGACATAGCAATCCATAGGTTTTAAGATACTTACTAGTCAGGTACATTATTAGGCGTTTAATATGGGGTTTTGAGTCCATTTCGTTGAGCAAGGAGTAGCTCTTGTCTATTACATATTTGGCTTAAGGAACTTTATCTGTGCTCATTTCAATCTCTGGTTTTATGCAGCACCCCAACTCACCTTTCCCCTTAAGCAAGCATAAGTTGATTTTCTAAATTTGGGACCATGTTCTGTTTTGAAATTCAGTTCCTGTGTAGCCAAGTTTACATTCCGTGTATTAGTGATATCTTATGATGTTTCTTTTTCTGTGTGACTTATTTCAGTTAGAATCATCATACCTGAATCCACTCATTATGCTGCTATGGGCCTGATGACATAGATGTCATTGCTGAGTGATATTGCATTGTACGTAAGTACCACAACTTCTTTATCCATTTTTCGCTTTATGCGATATTGAACTTGTACCGTAAACGAGTTTCTTGTAAACAGAGCCATCCCAAACTTTGGGGTGGCTGTGTCTTTTTGATTTTAATTTCCCTAAGCTATAGGACCATAAGTGGAAGTGCCCTAGGCTCTGTTGCTTTGTTTTTTAGATGTTTCAGGAAACACCATACACTTCTCCCGAGTGGCTGTTGGCAATTTACATCACGCCCATCAGCATAACAAGGCTCCCAGTTCTCCATGGCCTGTCCTGCCTTTCTGGATTTTACACTTTTTTCAGATGGCCCTTTTGACGGGGGGGAAGTGAGACTTCATTGTAGTGCAGATTTCCTTTGCAAGCTTGCTTGGTTGGCCAAAAAGGGCGTATGCGTTTTTTCCTGAATATATTCAGGAAAAAACGCATACGCCCTTTTTGGCCAAGTGCATCATTGTCGACCTTCTGCCTCTTTTCCTATGCCTTAAATGCAATTCCAGTCTACCTCCTGAAATCGGTTTCCTGCAATTCTGCCCGGCTTTCAAGTCCTCTTGGCAGCCTTACTTCAGTATATTTTTGGATGATAGCTGTCATTTATAACTCTGCAGGTTTGTGAATTACAGTGCCCCTGAGCTCCTTTCTTCAACTCGCTTTCTTGTGAGCTGGCCGCAACACCGCAGGATTGCTTCAGGCCCTAATCTGGTTCCGTCATGGCACGCTGAGCCTTTGGTTAATTCCTCTTCCTGGTGGGAAATGCGAGTTAAATTTTCCCGTCCAGACACCTCCAGCTAGTCTCTCATTGGTTCTCCCTATTCCTGTTCATCTTCCGTGGAATTTGCAAACTGGGCCAAACAGGAGGTTAAAGGCACTGACTCTCCAAGTCGGGAGAGTGTTAGTAAAGCATCTGGAATGTTGCACCCGAGTACCAGGGGACAAGAACTGAGACATATTTCAACACGTCTCCCGATCACACGGTTGATCATACTCTGGGTTCCACATGCATGTTTTAGCTGAAGGAAGAATCCCTTAAACCTGGAGAGTTGAGACCCGTGGAATGGGTACCATGCAATATGACTTCAAAGGGTCTTCATTTGCTCACCAAAACTCTCCAATCCTATCACTGCTGCGTTTTTGCCCCTGTACTCACGATTGATTCACTTTCAGAGACATAGCAATCCATAGGTTTTAAGATACTTACTAGTCAGGTACATTATTAGGCGTTTAATATGGGGTTTTGAGTCCATTTCGTTGAGCAAGGAGTAGCTCTTGTCTATTACATATTTGGCTTAAGGAACTTTATCTGTGCTCATTTCAATCTCTGGTTTTATGCAGCACCCCAACTCACCTTTCCCCTTAAGCAAGCATAAGTTGGTTTTCTAAATTTGGGACCATGTTCTGTTTTGAAATTCAGTTCCTGTGTAGCCAAGTTTACATTCCGTGTATTAGTGATATCTTATGATGTTTCTTTTTCTGTGTGACTTATTTCAGTTAGAATCATCATACCTGAATCCACTCATTATGCTGCTATGGGCCTGATGACATAGATGTCATTGCTGAGTGATATTGCATTGTACGTAAGTACCACAACTTCTTTATCCATTTTTCGCTTTATGCGATATTGAACTTGCACCGTAAACGAGTTTCTTGTAAACAGAGCCATCCCAAACTTTGGGGTGGCTGTGTCTTTTTGATTTTAATTTCCCTAAGCTATAGGACCATAAGTGGAAGTGTCCTAGGCTCTGTTGCTTTGTTTTTTAGATGTTTCAGGAAACACCATACACTTCTCCCTAGTGGCTGTTGGCAATTTACATCCCGCCCATCAGCATAACAAGGCTCCCAGTTCTCCATGGCCTGTCCTGCCTTTCTGGATTTTACACTTTTTTCAGATGGCCCTTTTGACGGGGGGAAGTGAGACTTCATTGTAGTGCAGATTTCCTTTGCAAGCTTGCTTGGTTGGCCAAAAAGGGCGTATGCGTTTTTTCCTGAATATATTCAGGAAAAAACGCATACGCCCTTTTTGGCCAAGTGCATCATTGTCGACCTTCTGCCTCTTTTCCTATGCTTTAAATGCAATTCCAGTCTACCTCCTGAAATCGGTTTCCTGCAATTCTGCCCGGCTTTCAAGTCCTCTTGGCAGCCTTACTTCAGTATATTTTTGGATGATAGCTGTCATTTATAACTCTGCAGGTTTGTGAATTACAGTGCCCCTGAGCTCCTTTCTTCAACTCGCTTTCTTGTGAGCTGGCCGCAACACCGCAGGATTGCTTCAGGCCCTAATCTGGTTCCGGCATGGCACGCTGAGCCTTTGGTTAATTCCTCTTCCTGGTGGGAAATGAGAGTTAAATTTTCCCGTCCAGACACCTCCAGCTAGTCTCTCATTGGTTCTCCCTATTCCTGTTCATCTTCCGCGGAATTTGCAAACTGGGCCAAACAGGAGGTTAAAGGCACTGACTCTCCAAGTCGGGAGAGTGTTAGTAAAGCATCTGGAATGTTGCACCCGAGTACCAGGGGACGAGAACTGAGACATATTTCAACACGTCTCCTGATCACACGGTTGATCATACTCTGGGTTCCACATGCATGTTTTAGCTGAAGGAAGAATCCCTTAAACCTGGAGAGTTGAGACCCGTGGAATGGGTACCATGCAATATGACTTCAAAGGGTCTTCATTTGCTCACCAAAACTCTCCAATCCTATCACTGCTGCGTTTTTGCCCCTGTACTCACGATTGATTCACTTTCAGAGACATAGCAATCCATAGGTTTTAAGATACTTACTAGTCAGGTACATTATTAGGCGTTTAATATGGGGTTTTGAGTCCATTTCGTTGAGCAAGGAGTAGCTCTTGTCTATTACATATTTGGCTTAAGGAACTTTATCTGTGCTCATTTCAATCTCTGGTTTTATGCAGCACCCCAACTCACCTTTCCCCTTAAGCAAGCATAAGTTGGTTTTCTAAATTTGGGACCATATTCTGTTTTGAAATTCAGTTCCTGTGTAGCCAAGTTTACATTCCGTGTATTAGTGATATCTTATGATGTTTCTTTTTCTGTGTGACTTATTTCAGTTAGAATCATCATACCTGAATCCACTCATTATGCTGCTATGGGCCTGATGACATAGATGTCATTGCTGAGTGATATTGCATTGTACGTAAGTACCACAACTTCTTTATCCATTTTTCGCTTTATGCGATATTGAACTTGCACCGTAAACGAGTTTCTTGTAAACAGAGCCATCCCAAACTTTGGGGTGGCTGTGTCTTTTTGATTTTAATTTCCCTAAGCTATAGGACCATAAGTGGAAGTGCCCTAGGCTCTGTTGCTTTGTTTTTTAGATGTTTCAGGAAACACCATACACTTCTCCCGAGTGGCTGTTGGCAATTTACATCCCGCCCATCAGCATAACAAGGCTCCCAGTTCTCCATGGCCTGTCCTGCCTTTCTGGATTTTACACTTTTTTCAGATGGCCCTTTTGACAGGGGTGGGGGGGGAGTGAGACTTCATTGTAGTGCAGATTTCCTTTGCAAGCTTGCTTGGTTGGCCAAAAAGGGCGTATGCGTTTTTTCCTGAATATATTCAGGAAAAAACGCATACGCCCTTTTTGGCCAAGTGCATCATTGTCGACCTTCTGCCTCTTTTCCTATGCTTTAAATGCAATTCCAGTCTACCTCCTGAAATCGGTTTCCTGCAATTCTGCCCGGCTTTCAAGTCCTCTTGGCAGCCTTACTTCAGTATATTTTTGGATGATAGCTGTCATTTATAACTCTGCAGGTTTGTGAATTACAGTGCCCCTGAGCTCCTTTCTTCAACTCGCTTTCTTGTGAGCTGGCCGCAACACCGCAGGATTTCTTCAGGCCCTAATCTGGTTCCGGCATGGCACGCTGAGCCTTTGGTTAATTCCTCTTCCTGGTGGGAAATGAGAGTTAAATTTTCCCGTCCAGACACCTCCAGCTAGTCTCTCATTGGTTCTCCCTATTCCTGTTCATCTTCCGCGGAATTTGCAAACTGGGCCAAACAGGAGGTTAAAGGCACTGACTCTCCAAGTCGGGAGAGTGTTAGTAAAGCATCTGGAATGTTGCACCCGAGTACCAGGGGACGAGAACTGAGACATATTTCAACACGTCTCCCGATCACACGGTTGATCATACTCTGGGTTCCACATGCATGTTTTAGCTGAAGGAAGAATCCCTTAAACCTGGAGAGTTGAGACCCGTGGAATGGGTACCATGCAATATGACTTCAAAGGGTCTTCATTTGCTCACCAAAACTCTCCAATCCTATCACTGCTGCGTTTTTGCCCCTGTGCTCACGATTGATTCACTTTCAGAGACATAGCAATCCATAGGTTTTAAGATACTTACTAGTCAGGTACATTATTAGGCGTTTAATATGGGGTTTTGAGTCCATTTCGTTGAGCAAGGAGTAGCTCTTGTCTATTACATATTTGGCTTAAGGAACTTTATCTGTGCTCATTTCAATCTCTGGTTTTATGCAGCACCCCAACTCACCTTTCCCCTTAAGCAAGCATAAGTTGGTTTTCTAAATTTGGGACCATGTTCTGTTTTGAAATTCAGTTCCTGTGTAGCCAAGTTTACATTCCGTGTATTAGTGATATCTTATGATGTTTCTTTTTCTGTGTGACTTATTTCAGTTAGAATCATCATACCTGAATCCACTCATTATGCTGCTATGGGCCTGATGACATAGATGTCATTGCTGAGTGATATTGCATTGTACGTAAGTACCACAACTTCTTTATCCATTTTTCGCTTTATGCGATATTGAACTTGCACCGTAAACGAGTTTCTTGTAAACAGAGCCATCCCAAACTTTGGGGTGGCTGTGTCTTTTTGATTTTAATTTCCCTAAGCTATAGGACCATAAGTGGAAGTGCCCTAGGCTCTGTTGCTTTGTTTTTTAGATGTTTCAGGAAACACCATACACTTCTCCCGAGTGGCTGTTGGCAATTTACATCCCGCCCATCAGCATAACAAGGCTCCCAGTTCTCCATGGCCTGTCCTGCCTTTCTGGATTTTACACTTTTTTCAGATGGCCCTTTTGACGGGGGGAAGTGAGACTTCATTGTAGTGCAGATTTCCTTTGCAAGCTTGCTTGGTTGGCCAAAAAGGGCGTATGCGTTTTTTCCTGAATATATTCAGGAAAAAACGCATACGCCCTTTTTGGCCAAGTGCATCATTGTCGACCTTCTGCCTCTTTTCCTATGCTTTAAATGTAATTCCAGTCTACCTCCTGAAATCGGTTTCCTGCAATTCTGCCCGGCTTTCAAGTCCTCTTGGCAGCCTTACTTCAGTATATTTTTGGATGATAGCTGTCATTTATAACTCTGCAGGTTTGTGAATTACAGTGCCCCTGAGCTCCTTTCTTCAACTCGCTTTCTTGTGAGCTGGCCGCAACACCGCAGGATTGCTTCAGGCCCTAATCTGGTTCCGGCATGGCACGCTGAGCCTTTGGTTAATTCCTCTTCCTGGTGGGAAATGCGAGTTAAATTTTCCCGTCCAGACACGTCCAGCTAGTCTCTCATTGGTTCTCCCTATTCCTGTTCATCTTCCGCGGAATTTGCAAACTGGGCCAAACAGGAGGTTAAAGGCACTGACTCTCCAAGTCGGGAGAGTGTTAGTAAAGCATCTGGAATGTTGCACCCGAGTACCAGGGGACGAGAACTGAGACATATTTCAACACGTCTCCCGATCACACGGTTGATCATACTCTGGGTTCCACATGCATGTTTTAGCTGAAGGAAGAATCCCTTAAACCTGGAGAGTTGAGACCCGTGGAATGGGTACCATGCAATATGACTTCAAAGGGTCTTCATTTGCTCACCAAAACTCTCCAATCCTATCACTGCTGCGTTTTTGCCCCTGTACTCACGATTGATTCACTTTCAGAGACATAGCAATCCATAGGTTTTAAGATACTTACTAGTCAGGTACATTATTAGGCGTTTAATATGGGGTTTTGAGTCCATTTCGTTGAGCAAGGAGTAGCTCTTGTCTGTTACATATTTGGCTTAAGGAACTTTATCTGTGCTCATTTCAATCTCTGGTTTTATGCAGCACCCCAACTCACCTTTCCCCTTAAGCAAGCATAAGTTGGTTTTCTAAATTTGGGACCATGTTCTGTTTTGAAATTCAGTTCCTGTGTAGCCAAGTTTACATTCCGTGTATTAGTGATATCTTATGATGTTTCTTTTTCTGTGTGACTTATTTCAGTTAGAATCATCATACCTGAATCCACTCATTATGCTGCTATGGGCCTGATGACATAGATGTCATTGCTGAGTGATATTGCATTGTACGTAAGTACCACAACTTCTTTATCCATTTTTCGCTTTATGCGATATTGAACTTGCACCGTAAACGAGTTTCTTGTAAACAGAGCCATCCCAAACTTTGGGGTGGCTGTGTCTTTTTGATTTTAATTTCCCTAAGCTATAGGACCATAAGTGGAAGTGCCCTAGGCTCTGTTGCTTTGTTTTTTAGATGTTTCAGGAAACACCATACACTTCTCCCTAGTGGCTGTTGGCAATTTACATCCCGCCCATCAGCATAACAAGGCTCCCAGTTCTCCATGGCCTGTCCTGCCTTTCTGGATTTTACACTTTTTTCAGATGGCCCTTTTGACGGGGGGAAGTGAGACTTCATTGTAGTGCAGATTTCCTTTGCAAGCTTGCTTGGTTGGCCAAAAAGGGCGTATGCGTTTTTTCCTGAATATATTCAGGAAAAAACGCATACGCCCTTTTTGGCCAAGTGCATCATTGTCGACCTTCTGCCTCTTTTCCTATGCTTTAAATGCAATTCCAGTCTACCTCCTGAAATCGGTTTCCTGCAATTCTGCCCGGCTTTCAAGTCCTCTTGGCAGCCTTACTTCAGTATATTTTTGGATGATAGCTGTCATTTATAACTCTGCAGGTTTGTGAATTACAGTGCCCCTGAGCTCCTTTCTTCAACTCGCTTTCTTGTGAGCTGGCCGCAACACCGCAGGATTGCTTCAGGCCCTAATCTGGTTCCGGCATGGCACGCTGAGCCTTTGGTTAATTCCTCTTCCTGGTGGGAAATGAGAGTTAAATTTTCCCGTCCAGACACCTCCAGCTAGTCTCTCATTGGTTCTCCCTATTCCTGTTCATCTTCCGCGGAATTTGCAAACTGGGCCAAACAGGAGGTTAAAGGCACTGACTCTCCAAGTCGGGAGAGTGTTAGTAAAGCATCTGGAATGTTGCACCCGAGTACCAGGGGACGAGAACTGAGACATATTTCAACACGTCTCCCGATCACACGGTTGATCATACTCTGGGTTCCACATGCATGTTTTAGCTGAAGGAAGAATCCCTTAAACCTGGAGAGTTGAGACCCGTGGAATGGGTACCATGCAATATGACTTCAAAGGGTCTTCATTTGCTCACCAAAACTCTCCAATCCTATCACTGCTGCGTTTTTGCCCCTGTACTCACGATTGATTCACTTTCAGAGACATAGCAATCCATAGGTTTTAAGATACTTACTAGTCAGGTACATTATTAGGCGTTTAATATGGGGTTTTGAGTCCATTTCGTTGAGCAAGGAGTAGCTCTTGTCTATTACATATTTGGCTTAAGGAACTTTATCTGTGCTCATTTCAATCTCTGGTTTTATGCAGCACCCCAACTCACCTTTCCCCTTAAGCAAGCATAAGTTGGTTTTCTAAATTTGGGACCATGTTCTGTTTTGAAATTCAGTTCCTGTGTAGCCAAGTTTACATTCCGTGTATTAGTGATATCTTATGATGTTTCTTTTTCTGTGTGACTTATTTCAGTTAGAATCATCATACCTGAATCCACTCATTATGCTGCTATGGGCCTGATGACATAGATGTCATTGCTGAGTGATATTGCATTGTACGTAAGTACCACAACTTCTTTATCCATTTTTCGCTTTATGCGATATTGAACTTGCACCGTAAACGAGTTTCTTGTAAACAGAGCCATCCCAAACTTTCGGGTGGCTGTGTCTTTTTGATTTTAATTTCCCTAAGCTATAGGACCATAAGTGGAAGTGCCCTAGGCTCTGTTGCTTTGTTTTTTAGATGTTTCAGGAAACACCATACACTTCTCCCGAGTGGCTGTTGGCAATGTACATCCCGCCCATCAGCATAACAAGGCTCCCAGTTCTCCATGGCCTGTCCTGCCTTTCTGGATTTTACACTTTTTTCAGATGGCCCTTTTGACCGGGGGGAAGTGAGACTTCATTGTAGTGCAGATTTCCTTTGCAAGCTTGCTTGGTTGGCCAAAAAGGGCGTATGCGTTTTTTCCTGAATATATTCAGGAAAAAACGCATACGCCCTTTTTGGCCAAGTGCATCATTGTCGACCTTCTGCCTCTTTTCCTATGCTTTAAATGCAATTCCAGTCTACCTCCTGAAATCGGTTTCCTGCAATTCTGCCCGGCTTTCAAGTCCTCTTGGCAGCCTTACTTCAGTATATTTTTGGATGATAGCTGTCATTTATAACTCTGCAGGTTTGTGAATTACAGTGCCCCTAAGCTCCTTTCTTCAACTCGCTTTCTTGTGAGCTGGCCGCAACACCGCAGGATTGCTTCAGGCCCTAATCTGGTTCCGGCATGGCACGCTGAGCCTTTGGTTAATTCCTCTTCCTGGTGGGAAATGAGAGTTAAATTTTCCCGTCCAGACACCTCCAGCTAGTCTCTCATTGGTTCTCCCTGTTCCTGTTCATCTTCCGTGGAATTTGCAAACTGGGCCAAACAGGAGGTTAAAGGCACTGACTCTCCAAGTCGGGAGAGTGTTAGTAAAGCATCTGGAATGTTGCACCCGAGTACCAGGGAACGAGAACTGAGACATATTTCAACACGTCTCCCGATAACACGGTTGATCATACTCTGGGTTCCACATGCATGTTTTAGCTGAAGGAAGAATCCCTTAAACCTGGAGAGTTGAGACCCGTGGAATGGGTACCATGCAATATGACTTCAAAGGGTCTTCATTTGCTCACCAAAACTCTCCAATCCTATCACTGCTGCGTTTTTGCCCCTGTACTCACGATTGATTCACTTTCAGAGACATAGCAATCCATAGGTTTTAAGATACTTACTAGTCAGGTACATTATTAGGCGTTTAATATGGGGTTTTGAGTCCATTTCGTTGAGCAAGGAGTAGCTCTTGTCTATTACATATTTGGCTTAAGGAACTTTATCTGTGCTCATTTCAATCTCTGGTTTTATGCAGCACCCCAACTCACCTTTCCCCTTAAGCAAGCATAAGTTGGTTTTCTAAATTTGGGACCATGTTCTGTTTTGAAATTCAGTTCCTGTGTAGCCAAGTTTACATTCCGTGTATTAGTGATATCTTATGATGTTTCTTTTTCTGTGTGACTTATTTCAGTTAGAATCATCATACCTGAATCCACTCATCATGCTGCTATGGGCCTGATGACATAGATGTCATTGCTGAGTGATATTGCATTGTACGTAAGTACCACAACTTCTTTATCCATTTTTCGCTTTATGCGATATTGAACTTGTACCGTAAACGAGTTTCTTGTAAACAGAGCCATCCCAAACTTTGGGGTGGCTGTGTCTTTTTGATTTTAATTTCCCTAAGCTATAGGACCATAAGTGGAAGTGCCCTAGGCTCTGTTGCTTTGTTTTTTAGATGTTTCAGGAAACACCATACACTTCTCCCGAGTGGCTGTTGGCAATTTACATCACGCCCATCAGCATAACAAGGCTCCCAGTTCTCCATGGCCTGTCCTGCCTTTCTGGATTTTACACTTTTTTCAGATGGCCCTTTTGACGGGGGGGAAGTGAGACTTCATTGTAGTGCAGATTTCCTTTGCAAGCTTGCTTGGTTGGCCAAAAAGGGCGTATGCGTTTTTTCCTGAATATATTCAGGAAAAAACGCATACGCCCTTTTTGGCCAAGTGCATCATTGTCGACCTTCTGCCTCTTTTCCTATGCTTTAAATGCAATTCCAGTCTACCTCCTGAAATCGGTTTCCTGCAATTCTGCCCGGCTTTCAAGTCCTCTTGGCAGCCTTACTTCAGTATATTTTTGGATGATAGCTGTCATTTATAACTCTGCAGGTTTGTGAATTACAGTGCCCCTGAGCTCCTTTCTTCAACTCGCTTTCTTGTGAGCTGGCCGCAACACCGCAGGATTGCTTCAGGCCCTAATCTGGTTCCGGCATGGCACGCTGAGCCTTTGGTTAATTCCTCTTCCTGGTGGGAAATGAGAGTTAAATTTTCCCGTCCAGACACCTCCAGCTAGTCTCTCATTGGTTCTCCCTATTCCTGTTCATCTTCCGCGGAATTTGCAAACTGGGCCAAACAGGAGGTTAAAGGCACTGACTCTCCAAGTCGGGAGAGTGTTAGTAAAGCATCTGGAATGTTGCACCCGAGTACCAGGGGACGAGAACTGAGACATATTTCAACACGTCTCCCGATCACACGGTTGATCATACTCTGGGTTCCACATGCATGTTTTAGCTGAAGGAAGAATCCCTTAAACCTGGAGAGTTGAGACCCGTGGAATGGGTACCATGCAATATGACTTCAAAGGGTCTTCATTTGCTCACCAAAACTCTCCAATCCTATCACTGCTGCGTTTTTGCCCCTGTACTCACGATTGATTCACTTTCAGAGACATAGCAATCCATAGGTTTTAAGATACTTACTAGTCAGGTACATTATTAGGCGTTTAATATGGGGTTTTGAGTCCATTTCGTTGAGCAAGGAGTAGCTCTTGTCTATTACATATTTGGCTTAAGGAACTTTATCTGTGCTCATTTCAATCTCTGGTTTTATGCAGCACCCCAACTCACCTTTCCCCTTAAGCAAGCATAAGTTGGTTTTCTAAATTTGGGACCATGTTCTGTTTTGAAATTCAGTTCCTGTGTAGCCAAGTTTACATTCCGTGTATTAGTGATATCTTATGATGTTTCTTTTTCTGTGTGACTTATTTCAGTTAGAATCATCATACCTGAATCCACTCATTATGCTGCTATGGGCCTGATGACATAGATGTCATTGCTGAGTGATATTGCATTGTACGTAAGTACCACAACTTCTTTATCCATTTTTCGCTTTATGCGATATTGAACTTGTACCGTAAACGAGTTTCTTGTAAACAGAGCCATCCCAAACTTTGGGGTGGCTGTGTCTTTTTGATTTTAATTTCCCTAAGCTATAGGACCATAAGTGGAAGTGCCCTAGGCTCTGTTGCTTTGTTTTTTAGATGTTTCAGGAAACACCATACACTTCTCCCGAGTGGCTGTTGGCAATTTACATCCCGCCCATCAGCATAACAAGGCTCCCAGTTCTCCATGGCCTGTCCTGCCTTTCTGGATTTTACACTTTTTTCAGATGGCCCTTTTGACGGGGGGGAAGTGAGACTTCATTGTAGTGCAGATTTCCTTTGCAAGCTTGCTTGGTTGGCCAAAAAGGGCGTATGCGTTTTTTCCTGAATATATTCAGGAAAAAACGCATACGCCCTTTTTGGCCAAGTGCATCATTGTCGACCTTCTGCCTCTTTTCCTATGCTTTAAATGCAATTCCAGTCAACCTCCTGAAATCGGTTTCCTGCAATTCTGCCCGGCTTTCAAGTCCTCTTGGCAGCCTTACTTCAGTATATTTTTGGATGATAGCTGTCATTTATAACTCTGCAGGTTTGTGAATTACAGTGCCCCTGAGCTCCTTTCTTCAACTCGCTTTCTTGTGAGCTGGCCGCAACACCGCAGGATTGCTTCAGGCCCTAATCTGGTTCCGGCATGGCACGCTGAGCCTTTGGTTAATTCCTCTTCCTGGTGGGAAATGAGAGTTAAATTTTCCCGTCCAGACACCTCCAGCTAGTCTCTCATTGGTTCTCCCTATTCCTGTTCATCTTCCGCGGAATTTGCAAACTGGGCCAAACAGGAGGTTAAAGGCACTGACTCTCCAAGTCGGGAGAGTGTTAGTAAAGCATCTGGAATGTTGCACCCGAGTACCAGGGGACGAGAACTGAGACATATTTCAACACGTCTCCCGATCACACGGTTGATCATACTCTGGGTTCCACATGCATGTTTTAGCTGAAGGAAGAATCCCTTAAACCTGGAGAGTTGAGACCCGTGGAATGGGTACCATGCAATATGACTTCAAAGGGTCTTCATTTGCTCACCAAAACTCTCCAATCCTATCACTGCTGCGTTTTTGCCCCTGTACTCACGATTGATTCACTTTCAGAGACATAGCAATCCATAGGTTTTAACATACTTACTAGTCAGGTACATTATTAGGCGTTTAATATGGGGTTTTGAGTCCATTTCGTTGAGCAAGGAGTAGCTCTTGTCTATTACATATTTGGCTTAAGGAACTTTATCTGTGCTCATTTCAATCTCTGGTTTTATGCAGCACCCCAACTCACCTTTCCCCTTAAGCAAGCATAAGTTGGTTTTCTAAATTTGGGACCATGTTCTGTTTTGAAATTCAGTTCCTGTGTAGCCAAGTTTACATTCCGTGTATTAGTGATATCTTATGATGTTTCTTTTTCTGTGTGACTTATTTCAGTTAGAATCATCATACCTGAATCCACTCATTATGCTGCTATGGGCCTGATGACATAGATGTCATTGCTGAGTGATATTGCATTGTACGTAAGTACCACAACTTCTTTATCCATTTTTCGCTTTATGCGATATTGAACTTGTACCGTAAACGAGTTTCTTGTAAACAGAGCCATCCCAAACTTTGGGGTGGCTGTGTCTTTTTGATTTTAATTTCCCTAAGCTATAGGACCATAAGTGGAAGTGCCCTAGGCTCTGTTGCTTTGTTTTTTAGATGTTTCAGGAAACACCATACACTTCTCCGGAGTGGCTGTTGGCAATTTACATCCCGCCCATCAGCATAACAAGGCTCCCAGTTCTCCATGGCCTGTCCTGCCTTTCTGGATTTTACACTTTTTTCAGATGGCCCTTTTGACGGGGGGGGGGGGGGAAGTGAGACTTCATTGTAGTGCAGATTTCCTTTGCAAGCTTGCTTGGTTGGCCAAAAAGGGCGTATGCGTTTTTTCCTGAATATATTCAGGAAAAAACGCATACGCCCTTTTTGGCCAAGTGCATCATTGTCGACCTTCTGCCTCTTTTCCTATGCTTTAAATGCAATTCCAGTCAACCTCCTGAAATCGGTTTCCTGCAATTCTGCCCGGCTTTCAAGTCCTCTTGGCAGCCTTACTTCAGTATATTTTTGGATGATAGCTGTCATTTATAACTCTGCAGATTTGTGAATTACAGTGCCCCTGAGCTCCTTTCTTCAACTCGCTTTCTTGTGAGCTGGCCGCAACACCGCAGGATTGCTTCAGGCCCTAATCTGGTTCCGGCATGGCACGCTGAGCCTTTGGTTAATTCCTCTTCCTGGTGGGAAATGAGAGTTAAATTTTCCCGTCCAGACACCTCCAGCTAGTCTCTCATTGGTTCTCCCTATTCCTGTTCATCTTCCGCGGAATTTGCAAACTGGGCCAAACAGGAGGTTAAAGGCACTGACTCTCCAAGTCGGGAGAGTGTTAGTAAAGCATCTGGAATGTTGCACCCGAGTACCAGGGGACGAGAACTGAGACATATTTCAACACGTCTCCCGATCACACGGTTGATCATACTCTGGGTTCCACATGCATGTTTTAGCTGAAGGAAGAATCCCTTAAACCTGGAGAGTTGAGACCCGTGGAATGGGTACCATGCAATATGACTTCAAAGGGTCTTCATTTGCTCACCAAAACTCTCCAATCCTATCACTGCTGCGTTTTTGCCCCTGTACTCACGATTGATTCACTTTCAGAGACATAGCAATCCATAGGTTTTAAGATACTTACTAGTCAGGTACATTATTAGGCGTTTAATATGGGGTTTTGAGTCCATTTCGTTGAGCAAGGAGTAGCTCTTGTCTATTACATATTTGGCTTAAGGAACTTTATCTGTGCTCATTTCAATCTCTGGTTTTATGCAGCACCCCAACTCACCTTTCCCCTTAAGCAAGCATAAGTTGGTTTTCTAAATTTGGGACCATGTTCTGTTTTGAAATTCAGTTCCTGTGTAGCCAAGTTTACATTCCGTGTATTAGTGATATCTTATGATGTTTCTTTTTCTGTGTGACTTATTTCAGTTAGAATCATCATACCTGAATCCACTCATTATGCTGCTATGGGCCTGATGACATAGATGTCATTGCTGAGTGATATTGCATTGTACGTAAGTACCACAACTTCTTTATCCATTTTTCGCTTTATGCGATATTGAACTTGTACCGTAAACGAGTTTCTTGTAAACAGAGCCATCCCAAACTTTGGGGTGGCTGTGTCTTTTTGATTTTAATTTCCCTAAGCTACAGGACCATAAGTGGAAGTGCCCTAGGCTCTGTTGCTTTGTTTTTTAGATGTTTCAGGAAACACCATACACTTCTCCGGAGTGGCTGTTGGCAATTTACATCCCGCTCATCAGCATAACAAGGCTCCCAGTTCTCCATGGCCTGTCCTGCCTTTCTGGATTTTACACTTTTTTCAGATGGCCCTTTTGACGGGGGGGGGGGGAAGTGAGACTTTATTGTAGTGCAGATTTCCTTTGCAAGCTTGCTTGGTTGGCCAAAAAGGGCGTATGCGTTTTTACCTGAATATATTCAGGAAAAAACGCATACGCCCTTTTTGGCCAAGTGCATCATTGTCGACCTTCTGCCTCTTTTCCTATGCTTTAAATGCAATTCCAGTCTACCTCCTGAAATCGGTTTCCTGCAATTCTGCCCGGCTTTCAAGTCCTCTTGGCAGCCTTACTTCAGTATATTTTTGGATGATAGCTGTCATTTATAACTCTGCAGGTTTGTGAATTACAGTGCCCCTGAGCTCCTTTCTTCAACTCGCTTTCTTGTGAGCTGGCCGCAACACCGCAGGATTGCTTCAGGCCCTAATCTGGTTCCGGCATGGCACGCTGAGCCTTTGGTTAATTCCTCTTCCTGGTGGGAAATGAGAGTTAAATTTTCCCGTCCAGACACCTCCAGCTAGTCTCTCATTGGTTCTCCCTATTCCTGTTCATCTTCCGCGGAATTTGCAAACTGGGCCAAACAGGAGGTTAAAGGCACTGACTCTCCAAGTCGGGAGAGTGTTAGTAAAGCATCTGGAATGTTGCACCCGAGTACCAGGGGACGAGAACTGAGACATATTTCAACACGTCTCCCGATCACACGGTTGATCATACTCTGGGTTCCACATGCATGTTTTAGCTGAAGGAAGAATCCCTTAAACCTGGAGAGTTGAGACCCGTGGAATGGGTACCATGCAATATGACTTCAAAGGGTCTTCATTTGCTCACCAAAACTCTCCAATCCTATCACTGCTGCGTTTTTGCCCCTGTACTCACGATTGATTCACTTTCAGAGACATAGCAATCCATAGGTTTTAAGATACTTACTAGTCAGGTACATTATTAGGCGTTTAATATGGGGTTTTGAGTCCATTTCGTTGAGCAAGGAGTAGCTCTTGTCTATTACATATTTGGCTTAAGGAACTTTATCTGTGCTCATTTCAATCTCTGGTTTTATGCAGCACCCCAACTCACCTTTCCCCTTAAGCAAGCATAAGTTGGTTTTCTAAATTTGGGACCATGTTCTCTTTTGAAATTCAGTTCCTGTGTAGCCAAGTTTACATTCCGTGTATTAGTGATATCTTATGATGTTTCTTTTTCTGTGTGACTTATTTCAGTTAGAATCATCATACCTGAATCCACTCATTATGCTGCTATGGGCTTGATGACATAGATGTCATTGCTGAGTGATATTGCATTGTACGTAAGTACCACAACTTCTTTATCCATTTTTCGCTTTATGCGATATTGAACTTGTACCGTAAACGAGTTTCTTGTAAACAGAGCCATCCCAAACTTTGGGGTGGCTGTGTCTTTTTGATTTTAATTTCCCTAAGCTACAGGACCATAAGTGGAAGTGCCCTAGGCTCTGTTGCTTTGTTTTTTAGATGTTTCAGGAAACACCATACACTTCTCCGGAGTGGCTGTTGGCAATTTACATCCCGCTCATCAGCATAACAAGGCTCCCAGTTCTCCATGGCCTGTCCTGCCTTTCTGGATTTTACACTTTTTTCAGATGGCCCTTTTGCCGGGGGGGGGGGGGAAGTGAGACTTTATTGTAGTGCAGATTTCCTTTGCAAGCTTGCTTGGTTGGCCAAAAAGGGCGTATGCGTTTTTACCTGAATATATTCAGGAAAAAACGCATACGCCCTTTTTGGCCAAGTGCATCATTGTCGACCTTCTGCCTCTTTTCCTATGCTTTAAATGCAATTCCAGTCTACCTCCTGAAATCGGTTTCCTGCAATTCTGCCCGGCTTTCAAGTCCTCTTGGCAGCCTTACTTCAGTATATTTTTGGATGATAGCTGTCATTTATAACTCTGCAGGTTTGTGAATTACAGTGCCCCTGAGCTCCTTTCTTCAACTCGCTTTCTTGTGAGCTGGCCGCAACACCGCAGGATTGCTTCAGGCCCTAATCTGGTTCCGGCATGGCACGCTGAGCCTTTGGTTAATTCCTCTTCCTGGTGGGAAATGAGAGTTAAATTTTCCCGTCCAGACACCTCCAGCTAGTCTCTCATTGGTTCTCCCTATTCCTGTTCATCTTCCGCGGAATTTGCAAACTGGGCCAAACAGGAGGTTAAAGGCACTGACTCTCCAAGTCGGGAGAGTGTTAGTAAAGCATCTGGAATGTTGCACCCGAGTACCAGGGGACGAGAACTGAGACATATTTCAACACGTCTCCCGATCACACGGTTGATCATACTCTGGGTTCCACATGCATGTTTTAGCTGAAGGAAGAATCCCTTAAACCTGGAGAGTTGAGACCCGTGGAATGGGTACCATGCAATATGACTTCAAAGGGTCTTCATTTGCTCACCAAAACTCTCCAATCCTATCACTGCTGCGTTTTTGCCCCTGTACTCACGATTGATTCACTTTCAGAGACATAGCAATCCATAGGTTTTAAGATACTTACTAGTCAGGTACATTATTAGGCGTTTAATATGGGGTTTTGAGTCCATTTCGTTGAGCAAGGAGTAGCTCTTGTCTATTACATATTTGGCTTAAGGAACTTTATCTGTGCTCATTTCAATCTCTGGTTTTATGCAGCACCCCAACTCACCTTTCCCCTTAAGCAAGCATAAGTTGGTTTTCTAAATTTGGGACCATGTTCTCTTTTGAAATTCAGTTCCTGTGTAGCCAAGTTTACATTCCGTGTATTAGTGATATCTTATGATGTTTCTTTTTCTGTGTGACTTATTTCAGTTAGAATCATCATACCTGAATCCACTCATTATGCTGCTATGGGCTTGATGACATAGATGTCATTGCTGAGTGATATTGCATTGTACGTAAGTACCACAACTTCTTTATCCATTTTTCGCTTTATGCGATATTGAACTTGTACCATAAACGAGTTTCTTGTAAACAGAGCCATCCCAAACTTTGGGGTGGCTGTGTCTTTTTGATTTTAATTTCCCTAAGCTATAGGACCATAAGTGGAAGTGCCCTAGGCTCTGTTGCTTTGTTTTTTAGATGTTTCAGGAAACACCATACACTTCTCCGGAGTGGCTGTTGGCAATTTACATCCCGCCCATCAGCATAACAAGGCTCCCAGTTCTCCATGGCCTGTCCTGCCTTTCTGGATTTTACACTTTTTTCAGATGGCCCTTTTGACGGGGGGGGGGGGGGGGAAGTGAGACTTCATTGTAGTGCAGATTTCCTTTGCAAGCTTGCTTGGTTGGCCAAAAAGGGCGTATGCGTTTTTTCCTGAATATATTCAGGAAAAAACGCATACGCCCTTTTTGGCCAAGTGCATCATTGTCGACCTTCTGCCTCTTTTCCTATGCTTTAAATGCAATTCCAGTCAACCTCCTGAAATCGGTTTCCTGCAATTCTGCCCGGCTTTCAAGTCCTCTTGGCAGCCTTACTTCAGTATATTTTTGGATGATAGCTGTCATTTATAACTCTGCAGGTTTGTGAATTACAGTGCCCCTGAGCTCCTTTCTTCAACTCGCTTTCTTGTGAGCTGGCCGCAACACCGCAGGATTGCTTCAGGCCCTAATCTGGTTCCGGCATGGCACGCTGAGCCTTTGGTTAATTCCTCTTCCTGGTGGGAAATGAGAGTTAAATTTTCCCGTCCAGACACCTCCAGCTAGTCTCTCATTGGTTCTCCCTATTCCTGTTCATCTTCCGCGGAATTTGCAAACTGGGCCAAACAGGAGGTTAAAGGCACTGACTCTCCAAGTCGGGAGAGTGTTAGTAAAGCATCTGGAATGTTGCACCCGAGTACCAGGGGACGAGAACTGAGACATATTTCAACACGTCTCCCGATCACACGGTTGATCATACTCTGGGTTCCACATGCATGTTTTAGCTGAAGGAAGAATCCCTTAAACCTGGAGAGTTGAGACCCGTGGAATGGGTACCATGCAATATGACTTCAAAGGGTCTTCATTTGCTCACCAAAACTCTCCAATCCTATCACTGCTGCGTTTTTGCCCCTGTACTCACGATTGATTCACTTTCAGAGACATAGCAATCCATAGGTTTTAAGATACTTACTAGTCAGGTACATTATTAGGCGTTTAATATGGGGTTTTGAGTCCATTTCGTTGAGCAAGGAGTAGCTCTTGTCTATTACATATTTGGCTTAAGGAACTTTATCTGTGCTCATTTCAATCTCTGGTTTTATGCAGCACCCCAACTCACCTTTCCCCTTAAGCAAGCATAAGTTGGTTTTCTAAATTTGGGACCATGTTCTGTTTTGAAATTCAGTTCCTGTGTAGCCAAGTTTACATTCCGTGTATTAGTGATATCTTATGATGTTTCTTTTTCTGTGTGACTTATTTCAGTTAGAATCATCATACCTGAATCCACTCATTATGCTGCTATGGGCCTGATGACATAGATGTCATTGCTGAGTGATATTGCATTGTACGTAAGTACCACAATTTCTTTATCCATTTTTCGCTTTATGCGATATTGAACTTGTACCGTAAACGAGTTTCTTGTAAACAGAGCCATCCCAAACTTTGGGGTGGCTGTGTCTTTTTGATTTTAATTTCCCTAAGCTATAGGACCATAAGTGGAAGTGCCCTAGGCTCTGTTGCTTTGTTTTTTAGATGTTTCAGGAAACACCATACACTTCTCCCGAGTGGCTGCTGGCAATTTACATCCCGCCCATCAGCATAACAAGGCTCCCAGTTCTCCATGGCCTGTCCTGCCTTTCTGGATTTTACACTTTTTTCAGATGGCCCTTTTGACGGGGGGGAAGTGAGACTTCATTGTAGTGCAGATTTCCTTTGCAAGCTTGCTTGGTTGACCAAAAAGGGCGTATGCGGTTTTTCCTGAATATATTCAGGAAAAAACGCATACGCCCTTTTTGGCCAAGTGCATCATTGTCGACCTTCTGCCTCTTTTCCTATGCTTTAAATGCAATTCCAGTCTACCTCCTGAAATCGGTTTCCTGCAATTCTGCCCGGCTTTCAAGTCCTCTTGGCAGCCTTACTTCAGTATATTTTTGGATGATAGCTGTCATTTATAACTCTGCAGGTTTGTGAATTACAGTGCCCCTGAGCTCCTTTCTTCAACTCGCTTTCTTGTGAGCTGGCCGCAACACCGCAGGATTGCTTCAGGCCCTAATCTGGTTCCGGCATGGCACGCTGAGCCTTTGGTTAATTCCTCTTCCTGGTGGGAAATGAGAGTTAAATTTTCCCGTCCAGACACCTCCAGCTAGTCTCTCATTGGTTCTCCCTATTCCTGTTCATCTTCCGCGGAATTTGCAAACTGGGCCAAACAGGAGGTTAAAGGCACTGACTCTCCAAGTCGGGAGAGTGTTAGTAAAGCATCTGGAATGTTGCACCCGAGTACCAGGGGACGAGAACTGAGACATATTTCAACACGTCTCCCGATCACACGGTTGATCATACTCTGGGTTCCACATGCATGTTTTAGCTGAAGGAAGAATCCCTTAAACCTGGAGAGTTGAGACCCGTGGAATGGGTACCATGCAATATGACTTCAAAGGGTCTTCATTTGCTCACCAAAACTCTCCAATCCTATCACTGCTGCGTTTTTGCCCCTGTACTCACGATTGATTCACTTTCAGAGACATAGCAATCCATAGGTTTTAAGATACTTACTAGTCAGGTACATTATTAGGCGTTTAATATGGGGTTTTGAGTCCATTTCGTTGAGCAAGGAGTAGCTCTTGTCTATTACATATTTGGCTTAAGGAACTTTATCTGTGCTCATTTCAATCTCTGGTTTTATGCAGCACCCCAACTCACCTTTCCCCTTAAGCAAGCATAAGTTGGTTTTCTAAATTTGGGACCATGTTCTGTTTTGAAATTCAGTTCCTGTGTAGCCAAGTTTACATTCCGTGTATTAGTGATATCTTATGATGTTTCTTTTTCTGTGTGACTTATTTCAGTTAGAATCATCATACCTGAATCCACTCATTATGCTGCTATGGGCTTGATGACATAGATGTCATTGCTGAGTGATATTGCATTGTACGTAAGTACCACAACTTCTTTATCCATTTTTCGCTTTATGCGATATTGAACTTGTACCGTAAACGAGTTTCTTGTAAACAGAGCCATCCCAAACTTTGGGGTGGCTGTGTCTTTTTGATTTTAATTTCCCTAAGCTACAGGACCATAAGTGGAAGTGCCCTAGGCTCTGTTGCTTTGTTTTTTAGATGTTTCAGGAAACACCATACACTTCTCCGGAGTGGCTGTTGGCAATTTACATCCCGCTCATCAGCATAACAAGGCTCCCAGTTCTCCATGGCCTGTCCTGCCTTTCTGGATTTTACACTTTTTTCAGATGGCCCTTTTGACGGGGGGGGGGGGGGAAGTGAGACTTTATTGTAGTGCAGATTTCCTTTGCAAGCTTGCTTGGTTGGCCAAAAAGGGCGTATGCGTTTTTACCTGAATATATTCAGGAAAAAACGCATACGCCCTTTTTGGCCAAGTGCATCATTGTCGACCTTCTGCCTCTTTTCCTATGCTTTAAATGCAATTCCAGTCTACCTCCTGAAATCGGTTTCCTGCAATTCTGCCCGGCTTTCAAGTCCTCTTGGCAGCCTTACTTCAGTATATTTTTGGATGATAGCTGTCATTTATAACTCTGCAGGTTTGTGAATTACAGTGCCCCTGAGCTCCTTTCTTCAACTCGCTTTCTTGTGAGCTGGCCGCAACACCGCAGGATTGCTTCAGGCCCTAATCTGGTTCCGGCATGGCACGCTGAGCCTTTGGTTAATTCCTCTTCCTGGTGGGAAATGAGAGTTAAATTTTCCCGTCCAGACACCTCCAGCTAGTCTCTCATTGGTTCTCCCTATTCCTGTTCATCTTCCGCGGAATTTGCAAACTGGGCCAAACAGGAGGTTAAAGGCACTGACTCTCCAAGTCGGGAGAGTGTTAGTAAAGCATCTGGAATGTTGCACCCGAGTACCAGGGGACGAGAACTGAGACATATTTCAACACGTCTCCCGATCACACGGTTGATCATACTCTGGGTTCCACATGCATGTTTTAGCTGAAGGAAGAATCCCTTAAACCTGGAGAGTTGAGACCCGTGGAATGGGTACCATGCAATATGACTTCAAAGGGTCTTCATTTGCTCACCAAAACTCTCCAATCCTATCACTGCTGCGTTTTTGCCCCTGTACTCACGATTGATTCACTTTCAGAGACATAGCAATCCATAGGTTTTAAGATACTTACTAGTCAGGTACATTATTAGGCGTTTAATATGGGGTTTTGAGTCCATTTCGTTGAGCAAGGAGTAGCTCTTGTCTATTACATATTTGGCTTAAGGAACTTTATCTGTGCTCATTTCAATCTCTGGTTTTATGCAGCACCCCAACTCACCTTTCCCCTTAAGCAAGCATAAGTTGGTTTTCTAAATTTGGGACCATGTTCTGTTTTGAAATTCAGTTCCTGTGTAGCCAAGTTTACATTCCGTGTATTAGTGATATCTTATGATGTTTCTTTTTCTGTGTGACTTATTTCAGTTAGAATCATCATACCTGAATCCACTCATTATGCTGCTATGGGCTTGATGACATAGATGTCATTGCTGAGTGATATTGCATTGTACGTAAGTACCACAACTTCTTTATCCATTTTTCGCTTTATGCGATATTGAACTTGTACCGTAAACGAGTTTCTTGTAAACAGAGCCATCCCAAACTTTGGGGTGGCTGTGTCTTTTTGATTTTAATTTCCCTAAGCTACAGGACCATAAGTGGAAGTGCCCTAGGCTCTGTTGCTTTGTTTTTTAGATGTTTCAGGAAACACCATACACTTCTCCGGAGTGGCTGTTGGCAATTTACATCCCGCCCATCAGCATAACAAGGCTCCCAGTTCTCCATGGCCTGTCCTGCCTTTCTGGATTTTACACTTTTTTCAGATGGCCCTTTTGACGGGGGGGGGGGGGGAGTGAGACTTTATTGTAGTGCAGATTTCCTTTGCAAGCTTGCTTGGTTGGCCAAAAAGGGCGTATGCGTTTTTACCTGAATATATTCAGGAAAAAACGCATACGCCCTTTTTGGCCAAGTGCATCATTGTCGACCTTCTGCCTCTTTTCCTATGCTTTAAATGCAATTCCAGTCTACCTCCTGAAATCGGTTTCCTGCAATTCTGCCCGGCTTTCAAGTCCTCTTGGCAGCCTTACTTCAGTATATTTTTGGATGATAGCTGTCATTTATAACTCTGCAGGTTTGTGAATTACAGTGCCCCTGAGCTCCTTTCTTCAACTCGCTTTCTTGTGAGCTGGCCGCAACACCGCAGGATTGCTTCAGGCCCTAATCTGGTTCCGGCATGGCACGCTGAGCCTTTGGTTAATTCCTCTTCCTGGTGGGAAATGAGAGTTAAATTTTCCCGTCCAGACACCTCCAGCTAGTCTCTCATTGGTTCTCCCTATTCCTGTTCATCTTCCGCGGAATTTGCAAACTGGGCCAAACAGGAGGTTAAAGGCACTGACTCTCCAAGTCGGGAGAGTGTTAGTAAAGCATCTGGAATGTTGCACCCGAGTACCAGGGGACGAGAACTGAGACATATTTCAACACGTCTCCCGATCACACGGTTGATCATACTCTGGGTTCCACATGCATGTTTTAGCTGAAGGAAGAATCCCTTAAACCTGGAGAGTTGAGACCCGTGGAATGGGTACCATGCAATATGACTTCAAAGGGTCTTCATTTGCTCACCAAAACTCTCCAATCCTATCACTGCTGCGTTTTTGCCCCTGTACTCACGATTGATTCACTTTCAGAGACATAGCAATCCATAGGTTTTAAGATACTTACTAGTCAGGTACATTATTAGGCGTTTAATATGGGGTTTTGAGTCCATTTCGTTGAGCAAGGAGTAGCTCTTGTCTATTACATATTTGGCTTAAGGAACTTTATCTGTGCTCATTTCAATCTCTGGTTTTATGCAGCACCCCAACTCACCTTTCCCCTTAAGCAAGCATAAGTTGGTTTTCTAAATTTGGGACCATGTTCTCTTTTGAAATTCAGTTCCTGTGTAGCCAAGTTTACATTCCGTGTATTAGTGATATCTTATGATGTTTCTTTTTCTGTGTGACTTATTTCAGTTAGAATCATCATACCTGAATCCACTCATTATGCTGCTATGGGCTTGATGACATAGATGTCATTGCTGAGTGATATTGCATTGTACGTAAGTACCACAACTTCTTTATCCATTTTTCGCTTTATGCGATATTGAACTTGTACCATAAACGAGTTTCTTGTAAACAGAGCCATCCCAAACTTTGGGGTGGCTGTGTCTTTTTGATTTTAATTTCCCTAAGCTATAGGACCATAAGTGGAAGTGCCCTAGGCTCTGTTGCTTTGTTTTTTAGATGTTTCAGGAAACACCATACACTTCTCCGGAGTGGCTGTTGGCAATTTACATCCCGCCCATCAGCATAACAAGGCTCCCAGTTCTCCATGGCCTGTCCTGCCTTTCTGGATTTTACACTTTTTTCAGATGGCCCTTTTGACGGGGGGGGGGGGGGGAAGTGAGACTTCATTGTAGTGCAGATTTCCTTTGCAAGCTTGCTTGGTTGGCCAAAAAGGGCGTATGCGTTTTTTCCTGAATATATTCAGGAAAAAACGCATACGCCCTTTTTGGCCAAGTGCATCATTGTCGACCTTCTGCCTCTTTTCCTATGCTTTAAATGCAATTCCAGTCAACCTCCTGAAATCGGTTTCCTGCAATTCTGCCCGGCTTTCAAGTCCTCTTGGCAGCCTTACTTCAGTATATTTTTGGATGATAGCTGTCATTTATAACTCTGCAGGTTTGTGAATTACAGTGCCCCTGAGCTCCTTTCTTCAACTCGCTTTCTTGTGAGCTGGCCGCAACACCGCAGGATTGCTTCAGGCCCTAATCTGGTTCCGGCATGGCACGCTGAGCCTTTGGTTAATTCCTCTTCCTGGTGGGAAATGAGAGTTAAATTTTCCCGTCCAGACACCTCCAGCTAGTCTCTCATTGGTTCTCCCTATTCCTGTTCATCTTCCGCGGAATTTGCAAACTGGGCCAAACAGGAGGTTAAAGGCACTGACTCTCCAAGTCGGGAGAGTGTTAGTAAAGCATCTGGAATGTTGCACCCGAGTACCAGGGGACGAGAACTGAGACATATTTCAACACGTCTCCCGATCACACGGTTGATCATACTCTGGGTTCCACATGCATGTTTTAGCTGAAGGAAGAATCCCTTAAACCTGGAGAGTTGAGACCCGTGGAATGGGTACCATGCAATATGACTTCAAAGGGTCTTCATTTGCTCACCAAAACTCTCCAATCCTATCACTGCTGCGTTTTTGCCCCTGTACTCACGATTGATTCACTTTCAGAGACATAGCAATCCATAGGTTTTAAGATACTTACTAGTCAGGTACATTATTAGGCGTTTAATATGGGGTTTTGAGTCCATTTCGTTGAGCAAGGAGTAGCTCTTGTCTATTACATATTTGGCTTAAGGAACTTTATCTGTGCTCATTTCAATCTCTGGTTTTATGCAGCACCCCAACTCACCTTTCCCCTTAAGCAAGCATAAGTTGGTTTTCTAAATTTGGGACCATGTTCTGTTTTGAAATTCAGTTCCTGTGTAGCCAAGTTTACATTCCGTGTATTAGTGATATCTTATGATGTTTCTTTTTCTGTGTGACTTATTTCAGTTAGAATCATCATACCTGAATCCACTCATTATGCTGCTATGGGCCTGATGACATAGATGTCATTGCTGAGTGATATTGCATTGTACGTAAGTACCACAATTTCTTTATCCATTTTTCGCTTTATGCGATATTGAACTTGTACCGTAAACGAGTTTCTTGTAAACAGAGCCATCCCAAACTTTGGGGTGGCTGTGTCTTTTTGATTTTAATTTCCCTAAGCTATAGGACCATAAGTGGAAGTGCCCTAGGCTCTGTTGCTTTGTTTTTTAGATGTTTCAGGAAACACCATACACTTCTCCCGAGTGGCTGCTGGCAATTTACATCCCGCCCATCAGCATAACAAGGCTCCCAGTTCTCCATGGCCTGTCCTGCCTTTCTGGATTTTACACTTTTTTCAGATGGCCCTTTTGACGGGGGGGAAGTGAGACTTCATTGTAGTGCAGATTTCCTTTGCAAGCTTGCTTGGTTGACCAAAAAGGGCGTATGCGGTTTTTCCTGAATATATTCAGGAAAAAACGCATACGCCCTTTTTGGCCAAGTGCATCATTGTCGACCTTCTGCCTCTTTTCCTATGCTTTAAATGCAATTCCAGTCTACCTCCTGAAATCGGTTTCCTGCAATTCTGCCCGGCTTTCAAGTCCTCTTGGCAGCCTTACTTCAGTATATTTTTGGATGATAGCTGTCATTTATAACTCTGCAGGTTTGTGAATTACAGTGCCCCTGAGCTCCTTTCTTCAACTCGCTTTCTTGTGAGCTGGCCGCAACACCGCAGGATTGCTTCAGGCCCTAATCTGGTTCCGGCATGGCACGCTGAGCCTTTGGTTAATTCCTCTTCCTGGTGGGAAATGAGAGTTAAATTTTCCCGTCCAGACACCTCCAGCTAGTCTCTCATTGGTTCTCCCTATTCCTGTTCATCTTCCGCGGAATTTGCAAACTGGGCCAAACAGGAGGTTAAAGGCACTGACTCTCCAAGTCGGGAGAGTGTTAGTAAAGCATCTGGAATGTTGCACCCGAGTACCAGGGGACGAGAACTGAGACATATTTCAACACGTCTCCCGATCACACGGTTGATCATACTCTGGGTTCCACATGCATGTTTTAGCTGAAGGAAGAATCCCTTAAACCTGGAGAGTTGAGACCCGTGGAATGGGTACCATGCAATATGACTTCAAAGGGTCTTCATTTGCTCACCAAAACTCTCCAATCCTATCACTGCTGCGTTTTTGCCCCTGTACTCACGATTGATTCACTTTCAGAGACATAGCAATCCATAGGTTTTAAGATACTTACTAGTCAGGTACATTATTAGGCGTTTAATATGGGGTTTTGAGTCCATTTCGTTGAGCAAGGAGTAGCTCTTGTCTATTACATATTTGGCTTAAGGAACTTTATCTGTGCTCATTTCAATCTCTGGTTTTATGCAGCACCCCAACTCACCTTTCCCCTTAAGCAAGCATAAGTTGGTTTTCTAAATTTGGGACCATGTTCTCTTTTGAAATTCAGTTCCTGTGTAGCCAAGTTTACATTCCGTGTATTAGTGATATCTTATGATGTTTCTTTTTCTGTGTGACTTATTTCAGTTAGAATCATCATACCTGAATCCACTCATTATGCTGCTATGGGCTTGATGACATAGATGTCATTGCTGAGTGATATTGCATTGTACGTAAGTACCACAACTTCTTTATCCATTTTTCGCTTTATGCGATATTGAACTTGTACCGTAAACGAGTTTCTTGTAAACAGAGCCATCCCAAACTTTGGGGTGGCTGTGTCTTTTTGATTTTAATTTCCCTAAGCAACAGGACCATAAGTGGAAGTGCCCTAGGCTCTGTTGCTTTGTTTTTTAGATGTTTCAGGAAACACCATACACTTCTCCGGAGTGGCTGTTGGCAATTTACATCCCGCCCATCAGCATAACAAGGCTCCCAGTTCTCCATGGCCTGTCCTGCCTTTCTGGATTTTACACTTTTTTCAGATGGCCCTTTTGACGGGGGGGGGGAAGTGAGACTTTATTGTAGTGCAGATTTCCTTTGCAAGCTTGCTTGGTTGGCCAAAAAGGGCGTATGCGTTTTTACCTGAATATATTCAGGAAAAAACGCATACGCCCTTTTTGGCCAAGTGCATCATTGTCGACCTTCTGCCTCTTTTCCTATGCTTTAAATGCAATTCCAGTCTACCTCCTGAAATCGGTTTCCTGCAATTCTGCCCGGCTTTCAAGTCCTCTTGGCAGCCTTACTTCAGTATATTTTTGGATGATAGCTGTCATTTATAACTCTGAAGGTTTGTGAATTACAGTGCCCCTGAGCTCCTTTCTTCAACTCGCTTTCTTGTGAGCTGGCCGCAACACCGCAGGATTGCTTCAGGCCCTAATCTGGTTCCGGCATGGCACGCTGAGCCTTTGGTTAATTCCTCTTCCTGGTGGGAAATGAGAGTTAAATTTTCCCGTCCAGACACCTCCAGCTAGTCTCTCATTGGTTCTCCCTATTCCTGTTCATCTTCCGCGGAATTTGCAAACTGGGCCAAACAGGAGGTTAAAGGCACTGACTCTCCAAGTCGGGAGAGTGTTAGTAAAGCATCTGGAATGTTGCACCCGAGTACCAGGGGACGAGAACTGAGACATATTTCAACACGTCTCCCGATCACACGGTTGATCATACTCTGGGTTCCACATGCATGTTTTAGCTGAAGGAAGAATCCCTTAAACCTGGAGAGTTGAGACCCGTGGAATGGGTACCATGCAATATGACTTCAAAGGGTCTTCATTTGCTCACCAAAACTCTCCAATCCTATCACTGCTGCGTTTTTGCCCCTGTACTCACGATTGATTCACTTTCAGAGACATAGCAATCCATAGGTTTTAAGATACTTACTAGTCAGGTACATTATTAGGCATTTAATATGGGGTTTTGAGTCCATTTCGTTGAGCAAGGAGTAGCTCTTGTCTATTACATATTTGGCTTAAGGAACTTTATCTGTGCTCATTTCAATCTCTGGTTTTATGCAGCACCCCAACTCACCTTTCCCCTTAAGCAAGCATAAGTTGGTTTTCTAAATTTGGGACCATGTTCTGTTTTGAAATTCAGTTCCTGTGTAGCCAAGTTTACATTCCGTGTTTTAGTGATATCTTATGATGTTTCTTTTTCTGTGTGACTTATTTCAGTTAGAATCATCATACCTGAATCCACTCATTATGCTGCTATGGGCTTGATGACATAGATGTCATTGCTGAGTGATATTGCATTGTACGTAAGTACCACAACTTCTTTATCCATTTTTCGCTTTATGCGATATTGAACTTGTACCGTAAACGAGTTTCTTGTAAACAGAGCCATCCCAAACTTTGGGGTGGCTGTGTCTTTTTGATTTTAATTTCCCTAAGCTATAGGACCATAAGTGGAAGTGCCCTAGGCTCTGTTGCTTTGTTTTTTAGATGTTTCAGGAAACACCATACACTTCTCCCGAGTGGCTGTTGGCAATTTACATCCCGCCCATCAGCATAACAAGGCTCCCAGTTCTCCATGGCCTGTCCTGCCTTTCTGGATTTTACACTTTTTTCAGATGGCCCTTTTGACGGGGGGCGGGGGATTGAGACTTCATTGTAGTGCAGATTTCCTTTGCAAGCTTGCTTGGTTGGCCAAAAAGGGCATATGCGTTTTTTCCTGAATATATTCAGGAAAAAACGCATACGCCCTTTTTGGCCAAGTGCATCATTGTCGACCTTCTGCCTCTTTTCCTATGCTTTAAATGCAATTCCAGTCTACCTCCTGAAATCGGTTTCCTGCAATTCTGCCCGGCTTTCAAGTCCTCTTGGCAGCCTTACTTCAGTATATTTTTGGATGATAGCTGTCATTTATAACTCTGCAGGTTTGTGAATTACAGTGCCCCTGAGCTCCTTTCTTCAACTCGCTTTCTTGTGAGCTGGCCGCAACACCGCAGGATTGCTTCAGGCCCTAATCTGGTTCCGGCATGGCACGCTGAGCCTTTGGTTAATTCCTCTTCCTGGTGGGAAATGAGAGTTAAATTTTCCCGTCCAGACACCTCCAGCTAGTCTCTCATTGGTTCTCCCTATTCCTGTTCATCTTCCGCGGAATTTGCAAACTGGGCCAAACAGGAGGTTAAAGGCACTGACTCTCCAAGTCGGGAGAGTGTTAGTAAAGCATCTGGAATGTTGCACCCGAGTACCAGGGGACGAGAACTGAGACATATTTCAACACGTCTCCCGATAACACGGTTGATCATACTCTGGGTTCCACATGCAAGTTTTAGCTGAAGGAAGAATCCCTTAAACCTGGAGAGTTGAGACCCGTGGAATGGGTACCATGCAATATGACTTCAAAGGGTCTTCATTTGCTCACCAAAACTCTCCAATCCTATCACTGCTGCGTTTTTGCCCCTGTACTCACGATTGATTCACTTTCAGAGACATAGCAATCCATAGGTTTTAAGATACTTACTAGTCAGGTACATTATTAGGCGTTTAATATGGGGTTTTGAGTCCATTTCGTTGAGCAAGGAGTAGCTCTTGTCTATTACATATTTGGCTTAAGGAACTTTATCTGTGCTCATTTCAATCTCTGGTTTTATGCAGCACCCCAACTCACCTTTCCCCTTAAGCAAGCATAAGTTGGTTTTCTAAATTTGGGACCATGTTCTGTTTTGAAATCCAGTTCCTGTGTAGCCAAGTTTACATTCCGTGTATTAGTGATATCTTATGATGTTTCTTTTTCTGTGTGACTTATTTCAGTTAGAATCATCATACCTGAATCCACTCATTATGCTGCTATGGGCCTGATGACATAGATGTCATTGCTGAGTGATATTGCATTGTACGTAAGTACCACAACTTCTTTATCCATTTTTCGCTTTATGCGATATTGAACTTGTACCGTAAACGAGTTTCTTGTAAACAGAGCCATCCCAAACTTTGGGGTGGCTGTGTCTTTTTGATTTTAATTTCCCTAAGCTATAGGACCATAAGTGGAAGTGCCCTAGGCTCTGTTGCTTTGTTTTTTAGATGTTTCAGGAAACACCATACACTTCTCCCGAGTGGCTGTTGGCAAGTTACATCCCGCCCATCAGCATAACAAGGCTCCCAGTTCTCCATGGCCTGTCCTGCCTTTCTGGATTTTACACTTTTTTCAGATGGCCCTTTTGACGGGGGGGAAGTGAGACTTCATTGTAGTGCAGATTTCCTTTGCAAGCTTGCTTGGTTGGCCAAAAAGTGCGTATGCGTTTTTACCTGAATATATTCAGGAAAAAACGCATACGCCCTTTTTGGCCAAGTGCATCATTGTCGACCTTCTGCCTCTTTTCCTATGCTTTAAATGCAATTCCAGTCTACCTCCTGAAATCGGTTTCCTGCAATTCTGCCCGGCTTTCAAGTCCTCTTGGCAGCCTTACTTCAGTATATTTTTGGATGATAGCTGTCATTTATAACTCTGCAGGTTTGTGAATTACAGTGCCCCTGAGCTCCTTTCTTCAACTCGCTTTCTTGTGAGCTAGCCGCAACACCGCAGGATTGCTTCAGGCCCTAATCTGGTTCCGGCATGGCACGCTGAGCCTTTGGTTAATTCCTCTTCCTGGTGGGAAATGAGAGTTAAATTTTCCCGTCCAGACACCTCCAGCTAGTCTCTCATTGGTTCTCCCTATTCCTGTTCATCTTCCGCGGAATTTGCAAACTGGGCCAAACAGGAGGTTAAAGGCACTGACTCTCCAAGTCGGGAGAGTGTTAGTAAAGCATCTGGAATGTTGCACCCGAGTACCAGGGGACGAGAACTGAGACATATTTCAACACGTCTCCCGATCACACGGTTGATCATACTCTGGGTTCCACATGCATGTTTTAGCTGAAGGAAGAATCCCTTAAACCTGGAGAGTTGAGACCCGTGGAATGGGTACCATGCAATATGACTTCAAAGGGTCTTCATTTGCTCACCAAAACTCTCCAATCCTATCACTGCTGCGTTTTTGCCCCTGTACTCACGATTGATTCACTTTCAGAGACATAGCAATCCATAGGTTTTAAGATACTTACTAGTCAGGTACATTATTAGGCGTTTAATATGGGGTTTTGAGTCCATTTCGTTGAGCAAGGAGTAGCTCTTGTCTATTACATATTTGGCTTAAGGAACTTTATCTGTGCTCATTTCAATCTCTGGTTTTATGCAGCACCCCAACTCACCTTTCCCCTTAAGCAAGCATAAGTTGGTTTTCTAAATTTGGGACCATGTTCTGTTTTGAAATTCAGTTCCTGTGTAGCCAAGTTTACATTCCGTGTATTAGTGATATCTTATGATGTTTCTTTTTCTGTGTGACTTATTTCAGTTAGAATCATCATACCTGAATCCACTCATTATGCTGCTATGGGCTTGATGACATAGATGTCATTGCTGAGTGATATTGCATTGTACGTAAGTACCACAACTTCTTTATCCATTTTTCGCTTTATGCGATATTGAACTTGTACCGTAAACGAGTTTCTTGTAAACAGAGCCATCCCAAACTTTGGGGTGGCTGTGTCTTTTTGATTTTAATTTCCCTAAGCTACAGGACCATAAGTGGAAGTGCCCTAGGCTCTGTTGCTTTGTTTTTTAGATGTTTCAGGAAACACCATACACTTCTCCGGAGTGGCTGTTGGCAATTTACATCCTGCCCATCAGCATAACAAGGCTCCCAGTTCTCCATGGCCTGTCCTGCCTTTCTGGATTTTACACTTTTTTCAGATGGCCCTTTTGACGGGGGGCGGGGGAGTGAGACTTCATTGTAGTGCAGATTTCCTTTGCAAGCTTGCTTGGTTGGCCAAAAAGGGCGTATGCGTTTTTACCTGAATATATTCAGGAAAAAACGCATACGCCCTTTTTGGCCAAGTGCATCATTGTCGACCTTCTGCCTCTTTTCCTATGCTTTAAATGCAATTCCAGTCTACCTCCTGAAATCGGTTTCCTGCAATTCTGCCCGGCTTTCAAGTCCTCTTGGCAGCCTTACTTCAGTATATTTTTGGATGATAGCTGTCATTTATAACTCTGCAGGTTTGTGAATTACAGTGCCCCTGAGCTCCTTTCTTCAACTCGCTTTCTTGTGAGCTAGCCGCAACACCGCAGGATTGCTTCAGGCCCTAATCTGGTTCCGGCATGGCACGCTGAGCCTTTGGTTAATTCCTCTTCCTGGTGGGAAATGAGAGTTAAATTTTCCCGTCCAGACACCTCCAGCTAGTCTCTCATTGGTTCTCCCTATTCCTGTTCATCTTCCGCGGAATTTGCAAACTGGGCCAAACAGGAGGTTAAAGGCACTGACTCTCCAAGTCGGGAGAGTGTTAGTAAAGCATCTGGAATGTTGCACCCGAGTACCAGGGGACGAGAACTGAGACATATTTCAACACGTCTCCCGATCACACGGTTGATCATACTCTGGGTTCCACATGCATGTTTTAGCTGAAGGAAGAATCCCTTAAACCTGGAGAGTTGAGACCCGTGGAATGGGTACCATGCAATATGACTTCAAAGGGTCTTCATTTGCTCACCAAAACTCTCCAATCCTATCACTGCTGCGTTTTTGCCCCTGTACTCACGATTGATTCACTTTCAGAGACATAGCAATCCATAGGTTTTAAGATACTTACTAGTCAGGTACATTATTAGGCGTTTAATATGGGGTTTTGAGTCCATTTCGTTGAGCAAGGAGTAGCTCTTGTCTATTACATATTTGGCTTAAGGAACTTTATCTGTGCTCATTTCAATCTCTGGTTTTATGCAGCACCCCAACTCACCTTTCCCCTTAAGCAAGCATAAGTTGGTTTTCTAAATTTGGGACCATGTTCTGTTTTGAAATTCAGTTCCTGTGTAGCCAAGTTTACATTCCGTGTATTAGTGATATCTTATGATGTTTCTTTTTCTGTGTGACTTATTTCAGTTAGAATCATCATACCTGAATCCACTCATTATGCTGCTATGGGCTTGATGACATAGATGTCATTGCTGAGTGATATTGCATTGTACGTAAGTACCACAACTTCTTTATCCATTTTTCGCTTTATGCGATATTGAACTTGTACCGTAAACGAGTTTCTTGTAAACAGAGCCATCCCAAACTTTGGGGTGGCTGTGTCTTTTTGATTTTAATTTCCCTAAGCTACAGGACCATAAGTGGAAGTGCCCTAGGCTCTGTTGCTTTGTTTTTTAGATGTTTCAGGAAACACCATACACTTCTCCGGAGTGGCTGTTGGCAATTTACATCCCGCCCATCAGCATAACAAGGCTCCCAGTTCTCCATGGCCTGTCCTGCCTTTCTGGATTTTACACTTTTTTCAGATGGCCCTTTTGACGGGGGGCGGGGGAGTGAGACTTCATTGTAGTGCAGATTTCCTTTGCAAGCTTGCTTGGTTGGCCAAAAAGGGCGTATGCGTTTTTACCTGAATATATTCAGGAAAAAACGCATACGCCCTTTTTGGCCAAGTGCATCATTGTCGACCTTCTGCCTCTTTTCCTATGCTTTAAATGCAATTCCAGTCTACCTCCTGAAATCGGTTTCCTGCAATTCTGCCCGGCTTTCAAGTCCTCTTGGCAGCCTTACTTCAGTATATTTTTGGATGATAGCTGTCATTTATAACTCTGCAGGTTTGTGAATTACAGTGCCCCTGAGCTCCTTTCTTCAACTCGCTTTCTTGTGAGCTGGCCGCAATACCGCAGGATTGCTTCAGGCCCTAATCTGGTTCCGGCATGGCACGCTGAGCCTTTGGTTAATTCCTCTTCCTGGTGGGAAATGAGAGTTAAATTTTCCCGTCCAGACACCTCCAGCTAGTCTCTCATTGGTTCTCCCTATTCCTGTTCATCTTCCGCGGAATTTGCAAACTGGGCCAAACAGGAGGTTAAAGGCACTGACTCTCCAAGTCGGGAGAGTGTTAGTAAAGCATCTGGAATGTTGCACCCGAGTACCAGGGGACGAGAACTGAGACATATTTCAACACGTCTCCCGATCACACGGTTGATCATACTCTGGGTTCCACATGCATGTTTTAGCTGAAGGAAGAATCCCTTAAACCTGGAGAGTTGAGACCCGTGGAATGGGTACCATGCAATATGACTTCAAAGGGTCTTCATTTGCTCACCAAAACTCTCCAATCCTATCACTGCTGCGTTTTTGCCCCTGTACTCACGATTGATTCACTTTCAGAGACATAGCAATCCATAGGTTTTAAGATACTTACTAGTCAGGTACATTATTAGGCGTTTAATATGGGGTTTTGAGTCCATTTCGTTGAGCAAGGAGTAGCTCTTGTCTATTACATATTTGGCTTAAGGAACTTTATCTGTGCTCATTTCAATCTCTGGTTTTATGCAGCACCCCAACTCACCTTTCCCCTTAAGCAAGCATAAGTTGGTTTTCTAAATTTGGGACCATGTTCTGTTTTGAAATTCAGTTCCTGTGTAGCCAAGTTTACATTCCGTGTATTAGTGATATCTTATGATGTTTCTTTTTCTGTGTGACTTATTTCAGTTAGAATCATCATACCTGAATCCACTCATTATGCTGCTATGGGCTTGATGACATAGATGTCATTGCTGAGTGATATTGCATTGTACGTAAGTACCACAACTTCTTTATCCATTTTTCGCTTTATGCGATATTGAACTTGTACCGTAAACGAGTTTCTTGTAAACAGAGCCATCCCAAACTTTGGGGTGGCTGTGTCTTTTTGATTTTAATTTCCCTAAGCTACAGGACCATAAGTGGAAGTGCCCTAGGCTCTGTTGCTTTGTTTTTTAGATGTTTCAGGAAACACCATACACTTCTCCGGAGTGGCTGTTGGCAATTTACATCCCGCCCATCAGCATAACAAGGCTCCCAGTTCTCCATGGCCTGTCCTGCCTTTCTGGATTTTACACTTTTTTCAGATGGCCCTTTTGACGGGGGGGGGGGGGGGGGGGGGGGGGAGTGAGACTTTATTGTAGTGCAGATTTCCTTTGCAAGCTTGCTTGGTTGGCCAAAAAGGGCGTATGCGTTTTTACCTGAATATATTCAGGAAAAAACGCATACGCCCTTTTTGGCCAAGTGCATCATTGTCGACCTTCTGCCTCTTTTCCTATGCTTTAAATGCAATTCCAGTCTACCTCCTGAAATCGGTTTCCTGCAATTCTGCCCGGCTTTCAAGTCCTCTTGGCAGCCTTACTTCAGTATATTTTTGGATGATAGCTGTCATTTATAACTCTGCAGGTTTGTGAATTACAGTGCCCCTGAGCTCCTTTCTTCAACTCGCTTTCTTGTGAGCTGGCCGCAACACCGCAGGATTGCTTCAGGCCCTAATCTGGTTCCGGCATGGCACGCTGAGCCTTTGGTTAATTCCTCTTCCTGGTGGGAAATGAGAGTTAAATTTTCCCGTCCAGACACCTCCAGCTAGTCTCTCATTGGTTCTCCCTATTCCTGTTCATCTTCCGCGGAATTTGCAAACTGGGCCAAACAGGAGGTTAAAGGCACTGACTCTCCAAGTCGGGAGAGTGTTAGTAAAGCATCTGGAATGTTGCACCCGAGTACCAGGGGACGAGAACTGAGACATATTTCAACACGTCTCCCGATCACACGGTTGATCATACTCTGGGTTCCACATGCATGTTTTAGCTGAAGGAAGAATCCCTTAAACCTGGAGAGTTGAGACCCGTGGAATGGGTACCATGCAATATGACTTCAAAGGGTCTTCATTTGCTCACCAAAACTCTCCAATCCTATCACTGCTGCGTTTTTGCCCCTGTACTCACGATTGATTCACTTTCAGAGACATAGCAATCCATAGGTTTTAAGATACTTACTAGTCAGGTACATTATTAGGCGTTTAATATGGGGTTTTGAGTCCATTTCGTTGAGCAAGGAGTAGCTCTTGTCTATTACATATTTGGCTTAAGGAACTTTATCTGTGCTCATTTCAATCTCTGGTTTTATGCAGCACCCCAACTCACCTTTCCCCTTAAGCAAGCATAAGTTGGTTTTCTAAATTTGGGACCATGTTCTCTTTTGAAATTCAGTTCCTGTGTAGCCAAGTTTACATTCCGTGTATTAGTGATATCTTATGATGTTTCTTTTTCTGTGTGACTTATTTCAGTTAGAATCATCATACCTGAATCCACTCATTATGCTGCTATGGGCCTGATGACATAGATGTCATTGCTGAGTGATATTGCATTGTACGTAAGTACCACAACTTCTTTATCCATTTTTCGCTTTATGCGATATTGAACTTGTACCGTAAACGAGTTTCTTGTAAACAGAGCCATCCCAAACTTTGGGGTGGCTGTGTCTTTTTGATCTTAATTTCCCTAAGCTATAGGACCATAAGTGGAAGTGCCCTAGGCTCTGTTGCTTTGTTTTTTAGATGTTTCAGGAAACACCATACACTTCTCCCGAGTGGCTGTTGGCAAGTTACATCCCGCCCATCAGCATAACAAGGCTCCCAGTTCTCCATGGCCTGTCCTGCCTTTCTGGATTTTACACTTTTTTCAGATGGCCCTTTTGATGGGGGGGAAGTGAGACTTCATTGTAGTGCAGATTTCCTTTGCAAGCTTGCTTGGTTGACCAAAAAGGGCGTATGCGTTTTTTCCTGAATATATTCAGGAAAAAACGCATACGCCATTTTTGGCCAAGTGCATCATTGTCGACCTTCTGCCTCTTTTCCTATGCTTTAAATGCAATTCCAGTCTACCTCCTGAAATCGGTTTCCTGCAATTCTGCCCGGCTTTCAAGTCCTCTTGGCAGCCTTACTTCAGTATATTTTTGGATGATAGCTGTCATTTATAACTCTGCAGGTTTGTGAATTACAGTGCCCCTGAGCTCCTTTCTTCAACTCGCTTTCTTGTGAGCTGGCCGCAACACCGCAGGATTGCTTCAGGCCCTAATCTGGTTCCGGCATGGCACGCTGAGCCTTTGGTTAATTCCTCTTCCTGGTGGGAAATGAGAGTTAAATTTTCCCGTCCAGACACCTCCAGCTAGTCTCTCATTGGTTCTCCCTATTCCTGTTCATCTTCCGCGGAATTTGCAAACTGGGCCAAACAGGAGGTTAAAGGCACTGACTCTCCAAGTCGGGAGAGTGTTAGTAAAGCATCTGGAATGTTGCACCCGAGTACCAGGGGACGAGAACTGAGACATATTTCAACACGTCTCCCGATCACACGGTTGATCATACTCTGGGTTCCACATGCATGTTTTAGCTGAAGGAAGAATCCCTTAAACCTGGAGAGTTGAGACCCGTGGAATGGGTACCATGCAATATGACTTCAAAGGGTCTTCATTTGCTCACCAAAACTCTCCAATCCTATCACTGCTGCGTTTTTGCCCCTGTACTCACGATTGATTCACTTTCAGAGACATAGCAATCCATAGGTTTTAAGATACTTACTAGTCAGGTACATTATTAGGCGTTTAATATGGGGTTTTGAGTCCATTTCGTTGAGCAAGGAGTAGCTCTTGTCTATTACATATTTGGCTTAAGGAACTTTATCTGTGCTCATTTCAATCTCTGGTTTTATGCAGCACCCCAACTCACCTTTCCCCTTAAGCAAGCATAAGTTGGTTTTCTAAATTTGGGACCATGTTCTGTTTTGAAATTCAGTTCCTGTGTAGCCAAGTTTACATTCCGTGTATTAGTGATATCTTATGATGTTTCTTTTTCTGTGTGACTTATTTCAGTTAGAATCATCATACCTGAATCCACTCATTATGCTGCTATGGGCCTGATGACATAGATGTCATTGCTGAGTGATATTGCATTGTACGTAAGTACCACAACTTCTTTATCCATTTTTCTCTTTATGCGATATTGAACTTGTACCGTAAACGAGTTTCTTGTAAACAGAGCCATCCCAAACTTTGGGGTGGCTGTGTCTTTTTGATTTTAATTTCCCTAAGCTATAGGACCATAAGTGGAAGTGCCCTAGGCTCTGTTGCTTTGTTTTTTAGATGTTTCAGGAAACACCATACACTTCTCCCGAGTGGCTGTTGGCAATTTACATCCCGCCCATCAGCATAACAAGGCTCCCAGTTCTCCATGGCCTGTCCTGCCTTTCTGGATTTTACACTTTTTTCAGATGGCCCTTTTGACGGGGGGCGGGGGAGTGAGACTTCATTGTAGTGCAGATTTCCTTTGCAAGCTTGCTTGGTTGGCCAAAAAGGGCGTATGCGTTTTTACCTGAATATATTCAGGAAAAAACGCATACGCCCTTTTTGGCCAAGTGCATCATTGTCGACCTTCTGCCTCTTTTCCTATGCTTTAAATGCAATTCCAGTCTACCTCCTGAAATCGGTTTCCTGCAATTCTGCCCGGCTTTCAAGTCCTCTTGGCAGCCTTACTTCAGTATATTTTTGGATGATAGCTGTCATTTATAACTCTGCAGGTTTGTGAATTACAGTGCCCCTGAGCTCCTTTCTTCAACTCGCTTTCTTGTGAGCTGGCCGCAACACCGCAGGATTGCTTCAGGCCCTAATCTGGTTCCGGCATGGCACGCTGAGCCTTTGGTTAATTCCTCTTCCTGGTGGGAAATGAGAGTTAAATTTTCCCGTCCAGACACCTCCAGCTAGTCTCTCATTGGTTCTCCCTATTCCTGTTCATCTTCCGTGGAATTTGCAAACTGGGCCAAACAGGAGGTTAAAGGCACTGACTCTCCAAGTCGGGAGAGTGTTAGTAAAGCATCTGGAATGTTGCACCCGAGTACCAGGGGACGAGAACTGAGACATATTTCAACACGTCTCCCGATAACACGGTTGATCATACTCTGGGTTCCACATGCATGTTTTAGCTGAAGGAAGAATCCCTTAAACCTGGAGAGTTGAGACCCGTGGAATGGGTACCATGCAATATGACTTCAAAGGGTCTTCATTTGCTCACCAAAACTCTCCAATCCTATCACTGCTGCGTTTTTGCCCCTGTACTCACGATTGATTCACTTTCAGAGACATAGCAATCCATAGGTTTTAAGATACTTACTAGTCAGGTACATTATTAGGCGTTTAATATGGGGTTTTGAGTCCATTTCGTTGAGCAAGGAGTAGCTCTTGTCTATTACATATTTGGCTTAAGGAACTTTATCTGTGCTCATTTCAATCTCTGGTTTTATGCAGCACCCCAACTCACCTTTCCCCTTAAGCAAGCATAAGTTGATTTTCTCAATTTGGGACCATGTTCTGTTTTGAAATTCAGTTCCTGTGTAGCCAAGTTTACATTCCGTGTATTAGTGATATCTTATGATGTTTCTTTTTCTGTGTGACTTATTTCAGTTAGAATCATCATACCTGAATCCACTCATTATGCTGCTATGGACCTGATGACATAGATGTCATTGCTGAGTGATATTGCATTGTACGTAAGTACCACAACTTCTTTATCCATTTTTCTCTTTATGCGATATTGAACTTGTACCGTAAACGAGTTTCTTGTAAACAGAGCCATCCCAAACTTTGGGGTGGCTGTGTCTTTTTGATTTTAATTTCCCTAAGCTATAGGACCATAAGTGGAAGTGCCCTAGGCTCTGTTGCTTTGTTTTTTAGATGTTTCAGGAAACACCATACACTTCTCCCGAGTGGCTGTTGGCAATTTACATCCCGCACATCAGCATAACAAGGCTCCCAGTTCTCCATGGCCTGTCCTGCCTTTCTGGATTTTACACTTTTTTCAGATGGCCCTTTTGATGGGGGGGAAGTGAGACTTCATTGTAGTGCAGATTTCCTTTGCAAGCTTGCTTGGTTGACCAAAAAGGGCGTATGCGTTTTTTCCTGAATATATTCAGGAAAAAACGCATACGCCCTTTTTGGCCAAGTGCATCATTGTCGACCTTCTGCCTCTTTTCCTATGCTTTAAATGCAATTCCAGTCTACCTCCTGAAATCGGTTTCCTGCAATTCTGCCCGGCTTTCAAGTCCTCTTGGCAGCCTTACTTCAGTATATTTTTGGATGATAGCTGTCATTTATAACTCTGAAGGTTTGTGAATTACAGTGCCCCTGAGCTCCTTTCTTCAACTCGCTTTCTTGTGAGCTGGCCGCAACACCGCAGGATTGCTTCAGGCCCTAATCTGGTTCCGGCATGGCACGCTGAGCCTTTGGTTAATTCCTCTTCCTGGTGGGAAATGAGAGTTAAATTTTCCCGTCCAGACACCTCCAGCTAGTCTCTCATTGGTTCTCCCTATTCCTGTTCATCTTCCTCGGAATTTGCAAACTGGGCCAAACAGGAGGTTAAAGGCACTGACTCTCCAAGTCGGGAGAGTGTTAGTAAAGCATCTGGAATGTTGCACCCGAGTACCAGGGGACGAGAACTGAGACATATTTCAACACGTCTCCCGATCACACGGTTGATCATACTCTGGGTTCCACATGCATGTTTTAGCTGAAGGAAGAATCCCTTAAACCTGGAGAGTTGAGACCCGTGGAATGGGTACCATGCAATATGACTTCAAAGGGTCTTCATTTGCTCACCAAAACTCTCCAATCCTATCACTGCTGCGTTTTTGCCCCTGTACTCACGATTGATTCACTTTCAGAGACATAGCAATCCATAGGTTTTAAGATACTTACTAGTCAGGTACATTATTAGGCGTTTAATATGGGGTTTTGAGTCCATTTCGTTGAGCAAGGAGTAGCTCTTGTCTATTACATATTTGGCTTAAGGAACTTTATCTGTGCTCATTTCAATCTCTGGTTTTATGCAGCACCCCAACTCACCTTTCCCCTTAAGCAAGCATAAGTTGGTTTTCTAAATTTGGGACCATGTTCTGTTTTGAAATTCAGTTCCTGTGTAGCCAAGTTTACATTCCGTGTATTAGTGATATCTTATGATGTTTCTTTTTCTGTGTGACTTATTTCAGTTAGAATCATCATACCTGAATCCACTCATTATGCTGCTATGGGCTTGATGACATAGATGTCATTGCTGAGTGATATTGCATTGTATGTAAGTACCACAACTTCTTTATCCATTTTTCGCTTTATGCGATATTGAACTTGTACCGTAAACGAGTTTCTTGTAAACAGAGCCATCCCAAACTTTGGGGTGGCTGTGTCTTTTTGATTTTAATTTCCCTAAGCTACAGGACCATAAGTGGAAGTGCCCTAGGCTCTGTTGCTTTGTTTTTTAGATGTTTCAGGAAACACCATACACTTCTCCGGAGTGGCTGTTGGCAATTTACATCCCACCCATCAGCATAACAAGGCTCCCAGTTCTCCATGGCCTGTCCTGCCTTTCTGGATTTTACACTTTTTTCAGATGGCCCTTTTGACGGGGGGGGGAGGGGAAGTGAGACTTTATTGTACTGCAGATTTCCTTTGCAAGCTTGCTTGGTTGGCCAAAAAGGGCGTATGCGTTTTTACCTGAATATATTCAGGAAAAAACGCATACGCCCTTTTTGGCCAAGTGCATCATTGTCGACCTTCTGCCTCTTTTCCTATGCTTTAAATGCAATTCCAGTCTACCTCCTGAAATCGGTTTCCTGCAATTCTGTCCGGCTTTCAAGTCCTCTTGGCAGCCTTACTTCAGAATATTTTTGGATGATAGCTGTCATTTATAACTCTGCAGGTTTGTGAATTACAGTGCCCCTGAGCTCCTTTCTTCAACTCGCTTTCTTGTGAGCTGGCCGCAACACCGCAGGATTGCTTCAGGCCCTAATCTGGTTCCGGCATGGCACGCTGAGCCTTTGGTTAATTCCTCTTCCTGGTGGGAAATGAGAGTTAAATTTTCCCGTCCAGACACCTCCAGCTAGTCTCTCATTGGTTCTCCCTATTCCTGTTCATCTTCCGTGGAATTTGCAAACTGGGCCAAACAGGAGGTTAAAGGCACTGACTCTCCAAGTCGGGAGAGTGTTAGTAAAGCATCTGGAATGTTGCACCCGAGTACCAGGGGACGAGAACTGAGGCATATTTCAACACGTCTCCCGATAACACGGTTGATCATACTCTGGGTTCCACATGCATGTTTTAGCTGAAGGAAGAATCCCTTAAACCTGGAGAGTTGAGACCCGTGGAATGGGTACCATGCAATATGACTTCAAAGGGTCTTCATTTTCTCACCAAACTCTCCAATCCTATCACTGCTGCGTTTTTGCCCCTGTACTCACGATTGATTCACTTTCAGAGACATAGCAATCCATAGGTTTTAAGATACTTACTAGTCAGGTACATTATTAGGCGTTTAATATGGGGTTTTGAGTCCATTTCGTTGAGCAAGGAGTAGCTCTTGTCTATTACATATTTGGCTTAAGGAACTTTATCTGTGCTCATTTCAATCTCTGGTTTTATGCAGCACCCCAACTCACCTTTCCCCTTAAGCAAGCATAAGTTGATTTTCTCAATTTGGGACCATGTTCTCTTTTGAAATTCAGTTCCTGTGTAGCCAAGTTTACATTCCGTGTATTCGTGATATCTTATGATGTTTCTTTTTCTGTGTGACTTATTTCAGTTAGAATCATCATACCTGAATCCACTCATTATGCTGCTATGGACCTGATGACATAGATGTCATTGCTGAGTGATATTGCATTGTACGTAAGTACCACAACTTCTTTATCCATTTTTCGCTTTATGCGATATTGAACTTGTACCGTAAACGAGTTTCTTGTAAACAGAGCCATCCCAAACTTTGGGGTGGCTGTGTCTTTTTGATTTTAATTTCCCTAAGCTATAGGACCATAAGTGGAAGTGCCCTAGGCTCTGTTGCTTTGTTTTTTAGATGTTTCAGGAAACACCATACACTTCTCCCGAGTGGCTGTTGGCAATTTACATCCCGCACATCAGCATAACAAGGCTCCCAGTTCTCCATGGCCTGTCCTGCCTTTCTGGATTTTACACTTTTTTCATATGGCCCTTTTGATGGGGGGGAAGTGAGACTTCATTGTAGTGCAGATTTCCTTTGCAAGCTTGCTTGGTTGACCAAAAAGGGCGTATGCGTTTTTTCCTGAATATATTCAGGAAAAAACGCATACGCCCTTTTTGGCCAAGTGCATCATTGTCGACCTTCTGCCTCTTTTCCTATGCTTTAAATGCAATTCCAGTCTACCTCCTGAAATCGGTTTCCTGCAATTCTGCCCGGCTTTCAAGTCCTCTTGGCAGCCTTACTTCAGTATATTTTTGGATGATAGCTGTCATTTATAACTCTGAAGGTTTGTGAATTACAGTGCCCCTGAGCTCCTTTCTTCAACTCGCTTTCTTGTGAGCTGGCCGCAACACCGCAGGATTGCTTCAGGCCCTAATCTGGTTCCGGCATGGCACGCTGAGCCTTTGGTTAATTCCTCTTCCTGGTGGGAAATGAGAGTTAAATTTTCCCGTCCAGACACCTCCAGCTAGTCTCTCATTGGTTCTCCCTATTCCTGTTCATCTTCCGCGGAATTTGCAAACTGGGCCAAACAGGAGGTTAAAGGCACTGACTCTCCAAGTCGGGAGAGTGATAGTAAAGCATCTGGAATGTTGCACCCGAGTACCAGGGGACGAGAACTGAGACATATTTCAACACGTCTCCCGATCACACGGTTGATCATACTCTGGGTTCCACATGCATGTTTTAGCTGAAGGAAGAATCCCTTAAACCTGGAGAGTTGAGACCCGTGGAATGGGTACCATGCAATATGACTTCAAAGGGTCTTCATTTGCTCACCAAAACTCTCCAATCCTATCACTGCTGCGTTTTTGCCCCTGTACTCACGATTGATTCACTTTCAGAGACATAGCAATCCATAGGTTTTAAGATACTTACTAGTCAGGTACATTATTAGGCGTTTAATATGGGGTTTTGAGTCCATTTCGTTGAGCAAGGAGTAGCTCTTGTCTATTACATATTTGGCTTAAGGAACTTTATCTGTGCTCATTTCAATCTCTGGTTTTATGCAGCACCCCAACTCACCTTTCCCCTTAAGCAAGCATAAGTTGATTTTCTCAATTTGGGACCATGTTCTGTTTTGAAATTCAGTTCCTGTGTAGCCAAGTTTACATTCCGTGTATTAGTGATATCTTATGATGTTTCTTTTTCTGTGTGACTTATTTCAGTTAGAATCATCATACCTGAATCCACTCATTATGCTGCTATGGACCTGATGACATAGATGTCATTGCTGAGTGATATTGCATTGTACGTAAGTACCACAACTTCTTTATCCATTTTTCGCTTTATGCGATATTGAACTTGTACCGTAAACGAGTTTCTTGTAAACAGAGCCATCCCAAACTTTGGGGTGGCTGTGTCTTTTTGATTTTAATTTCCCTAAGCTATAGGACCATAAGTGGAAGTGCCCTAGGCTCTGTTGCTTTGTTTTTTAGATGTTTCAGGAAACACCATACACTTCTCCGGAGTGGCTGTTGGCAATTTACATCCCGCCCATCAGCATAACAAGGCTCCCAGTTCTCCATGGCCTGTCCTGCCTTTCTGGATTTTACACTTTTTTCAGATGGCCCTTTTGACGGGGGGGAAGTGAGACTTCATTGTAGTGCAGATTTCCTTTGCAAGCTTGCTTGGTTGGCCAAAAAGGGCGCATGCGTTTTTTCCTGAATATATTCAGGAAAAAACGCATACGCCCTTTTTGGCCAAGTGCATCATTGTCGACCTTCTGCCTCTTTTCCTATGCTTTAAATGCAATTCCAGTCTACCTCCTGAAATCGGTTTCCTGCAATTCTGCCCGGCTTTCAAGTCCTCTTGGCAGCCTTACTTCAGTATATTTTTGGATGATAGCTGTCATTTATAACTCTGAAGGTTTGTGAATTACAGTGCCCCTGAGCTCCTTTCTTCAACTCGCTTTCTTGTGAGCTGGCCGCAACACCGCAGGATTGCTTCAGGCCCTAATCTGGTTCCGGCATGGCACGCTGAGCCTTTGGTTAATTCCTCTTCCTGGTGGGAAATGAGAGTTAAATTTTCCCGTCCAGACACCTCCAGCTAGTCTCTCATTGGTTCTCCCTATTCCTGTTCATCTTCCGCGGAATTTGCAAACTGGGCCAAACAGGAGGTTAAAGGCACTGACTCTCCAAGTCGGGAGAGTGTTAGTAAAGCATCTGGAATGTTGCACCCGAGTACCAGGGGACGAGAACTGAGACATATTTCAACACGTCTCCCGATCACACGGTTGATCATACTCTGGGTTCCACATGCATGTTTTAGCTGAAGGAAGAATCCCTTAAACCTGGAGAGTTGAGACCCGTGGAATGGGTACCATGCAATATGACTTCAAAGGGTCTTCATTTGCTCACCAAAACTCTCCAATCCTATCACTGCTGCGTTTTTGCCCCTGTACTCACGATTGATTCACTTTCAGAGACATAGCAATCCATAGGTTTTAAGATACTTACTAGTCAGGTACATTATTAGGCGTTTAATATGGGGTTTTGAGTCCATTTCGTTGAGCAAGGAGTAGCTCTTGTCTATTACATATTTGGCTTAAGGAACTTTATCTGTGCTCATTTCAATCTCTGGTTTTATGCAGCACCCCAACTCACCTTTCCCCTTAAGCAAGCATAAGTTGGTTTTCTAAATTTGGGACCATGTTCTGTTTTGAAATTCAGTTCCTGTGTAGCCAAGTTTACATTCCGTGTATTAGTGATATCTTATGATGTTTCTATTTCTGTGTGACTTATTTCAGTTAGAATCATCATACCTGAATCCACTCATTATGCTACTACGGGCCTGATGACATAGATTTCATTGCTGAGTGATATTGCATTGTACGTAAGTACCACAACTTCTTTATCCATTTTTCACTTTCTGCGATATTGAACTTGTACCGTAAACGAGGTTCTTGTAAACAGAGCCATCCCAAACTTTGGGGTGGCTGTGTCTTTTTGATTTTAATTTCCCTAAGCTATAGGACCATAAGTGGAAGTGCCCTAGGCTCTGTTGCTTTGTTTTTTAGATGTTACAAGAAACACCATACACTTCTCCCCAGTGGCTGTTGGCAATTTACATCCCGCTCATCAGCATAACAAGGCTCCCAGATCTCCATGGCCTGTCCTGCCTTTCTGGATTTTACACTTTTTCAGAAGGCCCTTTTGACCGGGGGGAAGTGAGACTTCATTGTAGTGCAGATTTCCTTTGCAAGCTTGCTTGGTTGGCCAAAAAGGGCGTATGCGTTTTTTCCTGAATATATTCAGGAAAAAACGCATACGCACTTTTTGGCCAAGTGCATTTTCTGGACGTTCTGCCTCTTTTCCTATGCTTTCAATGCAATTCCAGTCTACCTCCTGAAATCGGTTGCCTGCAATTCTGCCCCGCTTTCAAGTCCTCTTGGCAGCCTTACTTCAGTATATTTTTGGATGATAGCTGTCATGTATAACTCTGCAGGTTTGTGAATTACAGTGCCCCTGAGCTCCTTTCTTCAACTCGCTTTCTTGTGAGCTGGCCGCAACACCGCAGGATTGCTTCAGGCCCTAATCTGGTTCCGGCACGGCATGCTGAGCCTTTGGTTAATTCCTCTTCCTGGTGGGAAATGAGAGTTAAATTTGCCCGTCCAGACACCTCCAGCTAGTCTCTCATTGGTTCTCCCTATTCCTGTTCATCTTCCGCAGAAATTGCAAACTGGGCCAAACAGGAGGTTAAAGGCACTGACTCTCCAAGTCGGGAGAGGGTTAGAAAAGCATCTGCAATATTGCACCCGAGTACCAGGAAACGATAACTGAGACACATTTGAACACGTCTCCTGATCACACGGTTGATCATACTCTGGGTTCCACATGCATGTTTTAGCTGAAGGAAGAATCCCTTAAACCTGGAGAGTTGAGACCCGTGGAATGGGTACCATGCAATATGACTTCCAAGGGTCTTCATTTGCTCACCGAACCTCTCCAATCCTATCACTGCTGCTGTTATGCCCCTGTACACACACTTGATTCTCTTTCAGAGCCATAGTAATCCATAGGTTTTAAGATACTTACTAGTCAGGTACATTCTTAGGCGTTTAATATGGGGTGTTGAGTCCATTTCGTTGAGCAAGGAGTAGCTCTTGTCTATTCCATATTTGGCTTAAGGAACTTTATCTGTGCTCATTTCAGTCTCAGGTTTTATGCAGCACCCCAACTCACCTTTCCCCTTAAGCAAGCATAAGTTGGTTTTCTAAATTTGAGACCCTGTTCTGTTTTGTAATTCAGTTCCTGTGTAGCCAAGATTATATTCCGTGTATTAGTGATATCTTATGATGTTTCTATTTCTGTGTGACTTATTTCAGTTAGAATCATCATACCTGAATCCACTCATTATGCTGCTACGGGCCTGATGACATAGATTTCATTGCTGAGTGATATTGCATTGTACGTAAGTACCACAACTTCTTTATCCATTTTTCACTTTCTGCGATATTGAACTTGTACCGTAAACGAGGTTCTTGTAAACAGAGCCGTCCCAAATTTTGGGGTGGCTGTGTCTTTTTGATTTTAATTTCCCTAAGCTATAGGACTATAAGTGGAAGTGCCCTAGGCTCTGTTGCTTTGTTTTTTAGATGTTACAGGAAACACCATACACTTCTCCCGAGTGGCTCTTGGCAATTTACATCCCGCCCATCAGCATAACAAGGCTCCCAGTTCTCCATGGCCTGTCCTGCCTTTCTGGATTTTACACTTTTTTCAGATGGCCCTTTTGACCGGGGGGAAGTGAGACTTCATTGTAGTGCAGATTTCCTTTGCAAGCTTGCTTGGTTGGCCAAAAAGGGCGTATGCGTTTTTTCCTGAATATGTTCAGGAAAAAACGCATACGCACTTTTTGGCCAAGTGCATCATTGTGGACGTTCTGCCTCTTTTCCTATGCTTTCAATGCAATTCCAGTCTACCTCCTGAAATCGGTTGCCTGCAATTCTGCCCCGCTTTCAAGTCCTCTTGGCAGCCTTACTTCAGTATATTTTTGGACGATAGCTGTCATTTATAACTCTGCAGGTTTGTGAATTACAGTGCCCCTGAGCTCCTTTCTTCAACTCGCTTTCTTGTGAGCTGGCCACAACACCGCAGGATTGCTTCAGGCCCTAATCTGGTTCTGGCACGGCACGCTGAGCCTTTGGTTAATTCCTCTTCCTGGTGGGAAATGAGAGTTAAAATTGCCCATCCAGACACCTCCAGCTAGTCTCTCATTGTTTCTCCCTATTCCTGTTCATCTTCCGCAGAAATTGCAAACTGGGCCAGACAGGAGGTTAAAGGCACTGACTCTCCAAGTCGGGAGAGTGCTAGTAAAGCATCTGGAATGTTGCACCCGAGTACCAGAGGACGAAAACTGAGACATATTTGAACACGTCTCCCGATCACACGGTTGATCATACTCTGGGTTCCACATGCATGTTTTAGGTGAAGGAAGAATCCCTTAAACCTGGAGAGTTGAGACCCGTGGAATGAGAACCATGCAATATGACTTCGAAGGGTCTTCATTTGCTCACCGAACCTCTCCAGTCCTATCACTGCTGCTTTTATGCCCCTGTACACACGCTTGATTCTCTTTTGGAGACATAGCAATCTATAGGTTTTAAGATATTTACTAGTCAGTTACATTCTTAGGCGTTTAATATGGGGTCTTCATTCCATTTTGTTGAGCAAGGAGTAGCTCTTGTCTATTCCATATTTGGCTTAAGGAACTTTATCTGTGCTCATTTCAATCCCTGGTTTTATGCAGCTCCCCAACTGACCTTTCCCCTTAAGCAAGCATATTGGTTTTCTAAATTTGAGAACCTGTTCTGTTTTGTAATCCAGTTCCTGTGTAGCCAAGTTTACATTCCGTGTATTAGTGATATCTTATGATGTTTCTTTTTCTGTGTGACTTATTTCAGTTAGAATCATCATACCTGTATCCACTCATTATGCTGCTACGGGCCTGATGACATAGATTTCATTGCTGGGTGATATTGCATTGTACGTAAGTACCACAACTTCTTTATCCATTTTTCGCTTTCTGCGATATTGAACTTGTACCGTAAACGAGGTTCTTGTAAACAGAGCCGTCCCAAAATTTGGGGTGGCTGTGTCTTTTTGATTTTAATTTCCCTACGCTATAGGACCATAAGTGGAAGTGCCCTAGGCTCTGTTGCTTTGTTTTTTAGATGTTTTAGGAAACACCATACACTTCTCCCCAGTGGCTGTTGGCAATTTACATCCCGCCCATCAGCATAACAAGGCTCCCAGTTCTCCATGGCCTGTCCTGCCTTTCTGGATTTTACACTTTTTTCAGATGGCCCTTTTGACCGGGGGGAAGTGAGACTTCATTGTAGTGCAGATTTCCTTTGCAAGCTTGCTTGGTTGGCCAAAAAGGGCGTATGCGTTTTTTCCTGAATATGTTCAGGAAAAAACGCATACGCCCTTTTTGGCCAAGTGCATCATTGTGGACGTTCTGCCACTTTTCCTATGCTTTCAGTGCAATTCCAGTGTACCTCCTGAAATCGGCTTCCTGCAATTCTGCCGCGCTTTCAAGTCCTCTTGGCAGCCTTACTTCAGTATATTTTTGGATGATAGCTGTCATTTATAACTCTGCAGGTTTGTGAATTACAGTGCCCCTGAGCTCCTTTCTTCAACTCTCTTTCTTGTGAGCTGGCCGCAACACCGCAGGATTGCTTCAGGCCCTAATCTGGTTCCGGCACGGCACGCTGAGCCTTTGGTTAATTCCTCTTCCTGGTGGGAAATGAGAGTTAAATTTGCCCGTCCAGACACCTCCAGCTAGTCTCCCATTGGTTCTCCCTATTCCTGTTCATCTTCCGCAGAAATTGCAAACTGGGCCAAACAGGAGGTTAAAGGCACTGACTCTCCAAGTCGGGAGAGTGCTAGTAAAGCATCTGGAATGTTGCACCCGAGTACCAGGGGACGAAAACTGAGACATATTTGAACACGTCTCCCGATCACACGGTTGATCATACTCTGGGTTCCACATGCATGTTTTAGCTGAAGGAAGAATCCCTTAAACCTGGAGAGTTGAGACCCGTGGAATGAGAACCATGCAATATGACTTCAAAGGGTCTTCATTTGCTCACCGAACCTCTCCAATCCTATCACTGCTGCGTTTATGCCCCTGTACACACGCTTGATTCTCTTTTGGAGACATAGCAATCTATAGGATTTAAGATACTTACTAGTCAGGTACATTCTTAGGCGTTTAATATGGGGTGTTGAGTCCATTTCGTTGAGCAAGGAGTAGCTCTTGTCTATTCCATATTTGGCTTAAGGAACTTTATCTGTGCTCATTTCAGTCTCTGGTTTTATGCAGCCCCCCAACTCACATTTCCCCTTAAGCAAGCATAAGTTGGTTTTCTACATTTGAGACCCTGTTCTGTTTTGTAATTCAGTTCCTGTGTAGCCAAGATTACATTCCGTGTATTAGTGATATCTTATGATGTTTCTTTTTCTGTGTGACTTATTTCAGTTAGAATCATCATACCTGAATCCACTCATTATGCTGCTACGGGCCTGATGACATAGATTTCATTGCTGAGTGATATTGCATTGTACGTAAGTACCACAACTTCTTTATCCTTTTTTCGCTTTCTGCGATATTGAACTTGTACCGTAAACGAGGTTCTTGTAAACAGAGCCGTCCCAAACTTTGGGGTGGCTGTGTCTTTTTTATTTTAATTTCCCTAAGCTATAGGACCATAAGTTGAAGTGCCCTAGGCTCTGTTGCTTTGTTTTTTAGATGTTTCAGGAAACACCATACACTTCTCCCAAGTGGCTGTTAGCAATTTACATCCCGCCCATCAGCATAACAAGGCTCCCAGTTCTCCATGGCCTGTCCTGCCTTTCTGGATTTTACACTTTTTTCAGATGGCCCTTTTGACCGGGGGGAAGTGAGACTTCATTGTAGTGCAGATTTCCTTTGCAAGCTTGCTTGGTTGGCCAAAAAGGGCGTATGCGTTTTTTCCTGAATATATTCAGGAAAAAACGCATACGCCCTTTTTGGCCAAGGGCATCATTGTCGACGTTCTGCCTCTTTTCCTATGCTTTGAATGCAATTCCAGTCTACCTCCTGAAATCGGTCTCCTGCAATTCGGCCCCGCTTTCAAGTCCTCTTGGCAGCCTTACTTCAGTATATTTTTGGACGATAGCTGTCATTTATAACTCTGCAGGTTTGTGAATTACAGTGCCCCTGAGCTCCTTTCTTCAACTCGCTTTCTTGTGAGCTGGCCGCAACACCGCAGGATTGCTTCAGGCCCTAATCTGGTTCCGGCACGGCATGCTGAGCCTTTGGTTAATTCCTCTTCCTGGTGGGAAATGAGAGTTAAATTTGCCCGTCCAGACACCTCCAGCTAGTCTCTCATTGGTTCTCCCTATTCCTGTTCATCTTCCGCAGAAACTGCAAACTGGGCCAAACAGGAGGTTAAAGGCACTGACTCTCCAAGTCGGGAGAGTGTTAGTAAAGCGTCTGGAATGTTGAACCCGATTACAAGGGGAAGAAAACTGAGACATATTGGAACGCGTCTCCCGATCACACGGTTGTTCATACTCTGTGTTCCACATGCATGTTTGAGCTGAAGGAAGAATCCCTTAAACCTGGAGAGTTGAGACCCGTGGAATGGGTACCATGCAATATGACTTCAAAGGGTCTTCATTTGCTCACCGAACCTCTCCAGTCCTATCACTGCTGCTTTTATGCCCCTGTACACACACTTGATTCTCTTTCAGAGACATAGCAATCCATAGGTTTTAAGATACTTACTAGTCAGGCACATTCTTAGGCATTTAATATGGGGTGTTGAGTCCATTTCTTTGAACAAGGAGTAGCTCTTGTCTATTACATATTTGGCTTAAGGAACTTTATCTGTGCTCATTTCAATCTCTGGTTTTATGCAGCACCCCAACTCACCTTTCCCCTTAAGCAAGCATAAGTTGGTTTTCTACATTTGAGAACCTGTTCTGTTTTGTAATCTAGTTCCTGTGTAGCCAAGTTTACATTCCGTGTATTAGTGATATCTTATGATGTTTCTTTTTCTGTGTGACTTATTTCAGTTAGAATCATCATACCTGAATCCACTCATTATGCTGCTATGTGCCTGATGACATAGATTTCATTGCTGAGTGATATTGCATTGTACGTAAGTACCACAAATTCTTTATCCATTTTTCACTTTCTGCGATATTGAACTTGTACCGTAAACGAGGTTCTTGTAAACAGAGCAGTACCAAACTTTGGGGTGGCTCTGTCTTTTTGATTTTAATTTCCCTAAGCTATAGGACCATAAGTGGAAGTGCCCTAGGCTCTGTTGCTTTGTTTTTTAGATGTTTTAGGAAACACCATACACTTCTACCGAGTGGCTGTTGGCAATTTACATCCCGCCCATCAGCATAACAAGGCTCCCAGTTCTCCATGGCCTGTCCTGCCATTCTGGATTTTACACTTTTTTCAGATGGCCCTTTTGACCGGGGGGAAGTGAGACTTAATTGTAGTGCAGATTTCCTTTGCAAGCTTGCTTGGTTGGCCAAAAAGGGCGTATGCGTTTTTTCCTGAATATATTCAGGAAGAAACGCATACGCCCTTTTTGGCCAAGTGCATCATTGTGGACGTTCTGCCTCTTTTCCTATGCTTTCAATGCAATTCCAGTCTACCTCCTGAAATCGGTTTCCTGCAATTCTGCCCCGCTTTCAAGTCCTCTTGGCAGCCTTACTTCAGTATATTTTTGGACGATAGCTGTCATTTATAACTCTGCAGGTTTGTGAATTACAGTGCCCCTGAGCTCCTTTCTTCAACTCGCTTTCTTGTGAGCTGGCCGCAACACCGCACGATTGCTTCAGGCCCTAATCTGGTTCCGGCATGGCACTCTGAGCCTTTGGTTAATTCCTCTTCCTGGTGGGAAATGAGAGTTAAATTTGCCCGTCCAGACACCTCCAGCTAGTCTCTCATTGGTTCTCCCTATTCCTGTTCATCTTCCGCAGAAATTGCAAACTGGGCCAAACAGGAGGTTAAAGGCACTGACTCTCCAAGTCGGGAGAGTGCTAGTAAAGCATCTGGAATGTTGCACCCGAGTACCAGGGGACGAAAACTGAGACATATTTGAACACGTCTCCCGATCACACGTTTGATCATACTCTGGGTTCCACATGCATGTTTTAGGTGAAGGAAGAATCCCTTAAACCTGGAGAGTTGAGACCCGTGGAATGAGAACCATGCAATATGACTTCAAAGGGTCTTCATTTGCTCACCGAACCTCTCCAGTCCTATCACTGCTGCGTTTATGCCCCTGTACACACGCTTGATTCTCTTTTGGAGACATAGCAATCTATAGGATTTAAGATACTTGCTAGTCAGGTACATTCTTAGGCGTTTAATATGGGGTGTTGAGTCCATTTCGTTGAGCAAGGAGTAGCTCTTGTCTATTCCATATTTGGCTTAAGGAACTTTATCTGTGCTCATTTCAGTCTCTGGTTTTATGCAGCACCCCAACTCACATTTCCCCTTAAGCAAGCATAAGTTGGTTTTCTACATTTGAGACCCTGTTCTGTTTTGTAATTCAGTTCCTGTGTAGCCAAGATTACATTCCGTGTGTTAGTGATATCTTATGATGTTTCTTTTTCTGTGTGACTTATTTCAGTTAGAATCATCATACCTGAATCCACTCATTATGCTGCTACGGGCCTGATGACATAGATTTCATTGCTGAGTGATATTTCATTGTACGTAAGTACCACAACTTCTTTATCCTTTTTTCGCTTTCTGCGATATTGAACTTGTACCGTAAACGAGGTTCTTGTAAACAGAGCCGTCCCAAACTTTGGGGTGGCTGTGTCTTTTTGATTTTAATTTCCCTAAGCTATAGGACCATAAGTGGAAGTGCCCTAGGCTCTGTTGCTTTGTTTTTTAGATGTTTCAGGAAACACCATACACTTCTCCCGAGTGGCTGTTGGCAATTTACATCCCGCCCATCAGCATAACAAGGCTCCCAGTTCTCCATGGCCTGTCCTGCCTTTCTGGATTTTACACTTTCTTCAGATGGTCTTTTTGACCGGGGGGAAGTGAGACTTCATTGTAGTGCAGATTTCCTTTGCAAGCTTGCTTGGTTGGCCAAAAAGGGCGTATGCGTTTTTTCCTGAATATATTCAGGAAAAAACGCATACGCCCTTTTTGGCCAAGTGCATCATTGTCGACGTTCTGCCTCTTTTCCTATGCTTTAAATGCAATTCCAGTCTACCTCCTGAAATCGGTTTCCTGCAATTCTGCCCCGCTTTCAAGTCCTCTTGGCAGCCTTACTTCAGTATATTTTTGGACGATAGCTGTCATTTATAACTCTGCAGGTTTGTGAATTACAGTGCCCCTGAGCTCCTTTCTTCAACTCGCTTTCTTGTGAGCTGGCCGCAACACTGCAGGATTGCTTCAGGCCCTAATCTGGTTCCGGCACGGCATGCTGAGCCTTTGGTTAATTCCTCTTCCTGGTGGGAAATGAGAGTTAAATTTGCCCGTCCAGACACCTCCAGCTAGTCTCTCATTGGTTCTCCCTATTCCTGTTCATCTTCCGCAGAAACTGCAAACTGGGCCAAACAGGAGGTTAAAGGCACTGACTCTCCAAGTCGGGAGAGTGTTAGTAAAGCGTCTGGAATGTTGAACCCGATTACAAGGGGACGAAAACTGAGACATATTGGAACATGTCTCCCGATCACATGGTTGTTCATACTCTGTGTTCCACATGCATGTTTTAGGTGAAGGAAGAATCCCTTAAACCTGGAGAGTTGAGACCCGTGGAATGGGTACCATGCAATATGACTTCAAAGGGTCTTCATTTGCTCACCGAACATCTCCAGTCCTATCACTGCTGCTTTTATGCCCCTGTACACACACTTGATTCTCTTTCAGAGACATAGCAATCCATAGGTTTTAAGATACTTACTAGTCAGGCACATTCTTAGGCATTTAATATGGGGTGTTGAGTCCATTTCGTTGAACAAGGAGTAGCTCTTGTCTATTATATATTTGGCTTAAGGAACTTTATCTGTGCTCATTTCAATCTCTGGTTTTATGCAGCACCCCAACTCACCTTTCCCCTTAAGCAAGCATAAGTTGGTTTTCTACATTTGAGACCCTGTTCTGTTTTGTAATCTAGTTCCTGTGTAGCCAAGTTTACATTCCGTGTATTAGTGATATCTTATGATGTTTCTTTTTCTGTGTGACTTATTTCAGTTAGAATCATCATACCTGAATCCACTCATTATGCTGCTATGTGCCTGATGACATAGATTTCATTGCTGAGTGATATTGCATTGTACGTAAGTACCACAAATTCTTTATCCATTTTTCACTTTCTGCGATATTGAACTTGTACCGTAAACGAGGTTCTTGTAAACAGAGCCGTCCCAAACTTTGGGGTGGCTCTGTCTTTTTGATTTTAATTTCCCTAAGCTATAGGACCATAAGTGGAAGTGCCCTAGGCTCTGTTGCTTTGTTTTTTAGATGTTTCAGGAAACACCATACACTTCTCCCGAGTGGCTGTTGGCAATTTATATCCCGCCCATCAGCATAACAAGGCTCCCAGTTCTCCATGGCCTGTCCTGCCTTTCTGGATTTTACACTTTCTTCAGATGGCCCTTTTGACCGGGGGGAAGTGAGACTTCATTGTAGTGCAGATTTCCTTTGCAAGCTTGCTTGGTTGGCCAAAAAGGGCGTATGCGTTTTTTCCTGAATATATTCAGGAAAAAAACGCATACGCCCTTTTTGGCCAAGTGCATCATTGTCGACGTTCTGCCTCTTTTCCTATGCTTTAAATGCAATTCCAGTCTACCTCCTGAAATCGGTTTCCTGCAATTCTGCCCCGCTTTCAAGTCCTCTTGGCAGCCTTACTTCAGTATATTTTTGGACGATAGCTGTCATTTATAACTCTGCAGGTTTGTGAATTACAGTGCCCCTGAGCTCCTTTCTTCAACTCGCTTTCTTGTGAGCTGGCCGCAACACCGCAGGATTGCTTCAGGCCCTAATGTGGTTCCGGCACGGCACGCTGATCCTTTGGTTAATTCCTCTTCCTGGTGGGAAATGAGAGTTAAATTTGCCCGTCCAGACACCTCCAGCTAGTCTCTCATTGGTTCTCCCTATTCCTGTTCATCTTCCGCAGAAATTGCAAACTGGGCCAAACAGGAGGTTAAAGGCACTGACTCTTCTAGTTGGGAGAGTGTTAGTAAAGCATCTGGAATGTTGCACCCGAGTACCAGGGGACGAAAACTGAGACATATTTGAACACGTCTCCCGATCACACAGTTGATCATACTCTGGGTTCCACATGCATGTGTTAGCTGAAGGAAGAATCCCTTAAACCTGGAGAGTTGAGACCCGTGGAATGGGTACCATGCAATATCACTTCAAAGGGTCTTCATTTGCTCACCGAACCTCTCCAATCCTATCACTGCTGCGTTTATGTCCCTGTACACACGCTTGATTCTCTTTCAGAGACATAGCAATCCATAGGTTTTAAGGTACTTACTAGTCAGGTACATTCTTAGGAGTTTAATATGGGGTGTTGAGTCCATTTCGTTGAGCAAGGAGTAGCTCTTGTCTATTCCATATTTGGCTTAAGGAACTTTATCTGTGCTCATTTCAATCTCTGGTTTTATGCAGCTCCCCAACTGACCTTTCCCCTTAAGCAAGAATAACTTGGTTTTCTACATTTGAGACCCTGTTCTGTTTTGTAATCCACTTCCTGTGTAGCCAAGTTTACATTCCGTGTATTAGTGATATCTTATGATGTTTCTATTTCTGTGTGACTTATTTCACTTAGAATCATCATACCTGAATCCACTCATTATGCTGCTAAGGGCCTGATGACATAGATTTCATTGCTGAGTGATATTGCATTGTACGTAAGTACCACAACTTCTTTATCCATTTTTCACTTTCTGCGATATTGAACGTGTACCAAAAACGAGGTTCTTGTAAACAGAGCCGTCCCAAACTTTGGGGTGGCTGTGTCTTTTTGATTTTAATTTCCCTACGCTATAGGACCATAAGTGGAAGTGCCCTAGGCTCTGTTGCTTTGTTTTTTAGATGTTTCAGGAAACACCATACACTTCTCCGGAGTGGCTGTTGGCAATTTACATCCCGCCCATCAGCATAACAAGGCTCCCAGTTCTCCATGGCCTGTCCTGCCTTTCTAGATTTTACATGTTTTTCAGATGGCCCTTTTGACCGGGGGGAAGTGAGACTTCATTGTAGTGCAGATTTCCTTTGCAAGCTTGCTTGGTTGGTCAAAAAGGGCGTATGCGTTTTTTCCTGAATATATTCAGGAAAAAACGCATACGCACTTTTTGGCCAAGTGCATCATTGTCGACGTTCTGCCTCTGTTCCTATGCTTTAAATGCAATTCCAGTCTACCTCCTAAAATCGGTTTCCTGCAATTCTGCCCCGCTTTCAAGTCCTCTTGGCAGCCTTACTTCAGTATATTTTTGGACGATAGCTGTCATTTATAACTCTGCAGGTTTGTCAATTACAGTGCCCCTGAGCTCCTTTCTTCAACTCTCTTTCTTGTGAGCTGGCCGCAACACCGCAGGATTGCTTCAGGCCCTAATCTGGTTCTGGCACGGCACGCTGAGTCTTTGGTTAATTCCTCTTCCTGGTGGGAAATGAGAGTTAAATTTGCCCGTCCAGACACCTCCAGCTAGTCTCTCATTGGTTCTCCCTATTCCTGTTCATCTTCCGCAGGAATTGCAAACTGGGCCAAACAGGAGGTTAAAGGCACTGACTCTCCAAGTCGGGAGAGTGCTAGTAAAGCATCTGGAATGTTGCACCCGAGTACCAGGGGACGAGAACTGAGACATATTTGAACACGTCTCCCGATCACACGGTTGATCATACTCTGGGTTCCACATGCATGTTTTAGCTGAAGGAAGAATCCCTTAAACATGGAGAGTGAGACCCGTGGAATGGGTACCATGCAATATGACTTCAAAGGGTCTTCATTTGCTCACCGAACCTCTCCAATCCTATCACTGCTGCCGTTATGCCCCTGTACACACGCTTGATTCTCTTTCAGAGCCATAGTAATCCATAGGTTTTAAGATACTTACTAGTCAGGTACATTCTTAGGCGTTTAATATGGTGTGTTGAGTCCATTTCGTTGAGCAAGGAGTAGCTCTTGTCTATTCCATATTTGGCTTAAGGAACTTTATCTGTGCTCATTTCAATCTCTGGTTTTATGCAGCACCCCAACTCACCTTTCCCCTTAAGCAAGCATAAGTTGGTTTTCTACATTTGAGACCCTGTTCTGTTTTGTAATTCAGTTCCTGTGTAGCCAAGATTACATTCCGTGTATTAGTGATATCTTATGATGTTTCTTTTTCTGTGTGACTTATTTCAGTTAGAATCATCATACCTGAATCCACTCATTATGTTGCTACGGGCCTGATGACATAGATTTCATTGCTGAGTGATATTGCATTGTACGTAAGTACCACAACTTCTTTATCCATTTTTCACTTTCTGCGATATTGAACTTTTACCGTAAACGAGGTTCTTGTAAACAGAGCCGTCCCAAACTTTGGGGTGGCTGTGTCTTTTTTATTTTAATTTCCCTAAGCTATAGGACCATAAGTGGAAGTGCCCTAGGCTCTGTTGCTTTGTTTTTTAGATGTTTCAGGAAACACCATACACTTCTCCCGAGTGGCTGTTGGCAATTTATATCCCGCCCATCAGCATAACAAGGCTCCCAGTTTTCCATGGCCTGTCCTGACTTTCTGGATTTTTCACTTTTTTCAGATGGCCCTTTTGACCGGGGTGAAGTGAGACTTCATTTTAGTGCAGATTTCCTTTACAAGCTTGCTTGGTTGGCCAAAATGTGCGGATGCGTTTTTTTCTGAATATATTCAGGAAAAAACGCATACGCCCTTTTTGGCCAAGTGCATCATTGTCGATGTTCTGCCTCTTTTCCTATGCTTTAAATGCAATTCCAGTCTACCTCCTGAAATCAGTTTCCTGCAATTCTGCCCCGCTTTCAAGTCCTCTTGGCAGCCTTACTTCAGTATATTTTTGGACGATAGCTGTCATTTATAACTCTGCAGGTTTGTCAATTACAGTGCCCCTGAGCTACTTTCTTCAACTCGCTTTCTTGTGAGCTGGCCACAACACCGCAGGATTGCTTCAGGCCCTAATCTGGTTCCGGCACGGCACGCTGAGCCTTTGGTTAATTCCTCTTCCTGGTTGGAAATGAGAGTTAAATTTGCCCGTCCAGACACCTCCAGCTAGTCTCTCATTGGTTCTCCCTATTCCTGTTCATCTTCCGCAGAAATTGCAAACTGGGCCAAACAGGAGGTTAAAGGCACTGACTCTCCAAGTCGGGAGAGTGCTAGTAAAGCATCTGGAATGTTGCACCTGAGTACCAGGGGACGAAAACTGAGACATATTGGAACACGTCTCCCGATCACATGGTTGATCATACTCTGTGTTCCACATGCATGTTTTAGCTGAAGGATGAATCCCTTAAACCTGGAGAGTTGAGACCCGTGGAATGGGTACCATGCAATATGACTTCAAAGTGTCTTCATTTGCTCACCGAACCTCTCCAGTCCTATCACTGCTGCTTTTATGCCCCTGTACACACGCTTGATTCTCTTTCAGAGACATAGCAATCTATAGGTTTTAAGATACTTACTAGTCAGGTACATTCTTAGGCATTTAATATGGGGTGTTGAGTCCATTTCGTTGAGCAAGGAGTAGCTCTTGTCTATTCCATATTTGGCTTAAGGAACTTTATCTGTTCTCATTTCAGTCTCTGGTTTTATGCAGCACCCCAACTCACATTTCCCCTTAAGCAAGCATAAGTTGGTTTTCTACATTTGAGACCCTATTCTGTTTTGTAATCCAGTTCCTGTGTAGCGAAGTTTACATTCCGTGTATTAGTGATATCTTATGATGTTTCTTTTTCTGTGTGACTTATTTCAGTTAGAATCATCATACCTGAATCCACTCCTTATGCTGCTACGGGCCTGATGACATAGATTTCATTGCTGAGTGATAATTCATTGTACTCAAGTACCACATCTTCTTTATCCATTTTTCACTTTCTGCGATATTGAACTTGTACCGTAAATGAGGTTCTTGTAAACAGAGCCGTCCCAAACCTTGGGGTGGCTGTGTCTTTTGATTTTAATTTCCCTAAGCTATAGGACCATAAGTGGAAGTCCCCTAGGCTCTGTTGCTCTGTTTTTTCGATGTTTCAGGAAACACCATACACTTCTCCCGAGTGGCTGTTGGCAATTTACATCCCGCCCATCAGCATAACAAGGCTCCCAGTTCTCCATGGCCTGTTCTGCCTTAATGGATTTTACACTTTTTCAGATGGCCCTTTTGACCGGGGGGAAGTGAGACTTCATTGTAGTGCAGATTTCCTTTGCAAGCTTGCTTGGTTGGCCAAAAAGGGCGTATGCGTTTTTTCCTGAATATATTCAGGAAAAAACGCATACGCCCTTTTTGGCCAAGTGCATCATTGTCGACGTTCTGCCTCTTTTCCTATGCTTTCAATGCAATTCCAGTCTACCTCCTGAAATCGGTTGCCTGCAATTCTGCCCCGCTTTCAAGTCCTCTTGGCAGACTTACTTCAGTATATTTTTGGACGATAGCTGTCATTTATAACTCTGCAGGTTTGTGAATTAAAGTGCCCCTGAGCTCCTTTCTTCAACTCGCTTTCTTGTGAGCTGGCCGCGACACCGCAGGATTGCTTCAGGCCCTAATCTGGTTCCGGCACGGCATGCTGAGCCTTTGGTTAATTCCTCTTCCTGGTGGGAAATGAGAGTTAAATTTGCCCGTCCAGACACCTCCAGCTAGTCTCTCATTGGTTCTCCCTATTCCTGTTCATCTTCCACAGAAATTGCAAACTGGGTCAAACAGGAGGTTAAAGGCACTGACTCTTCTAGTCGGGAGAGTGTTAGTAAAGCATCTGGAATATTGCACCCGAGTACCAGGGGACGAGAACTGAGACATATTTGAACACGTCTCCCGATCACACGGTTGATCATACTCAGGGTTCCACATGCATGTTTTAGCTGAAGGAAGAATCCCTTAAACATGGAGAGTTGAGACCCGTGGAATGGGTACCATGCAATATGACTTCAAAGGGTCTTCATTTGCTCACCGAACCTCTCCAATCCTATCACTGCTGCCGTTATGCCTCTGTACACACGCTTGATTCTCTTTCAGAGACATAGTAATCCATAGGTTTTAAGATACTTACTAGTCAGGTACATTCTTAGGCGTTTAATATGGGGTGTTGAGTCCATTTCGTTGAGCAAGGAGTAGCTCTTGTCTATTCCATATTTGGCTTAAGGAACTTTATCTGTGCTCATTTCAGTCTCTGGTTTTATGCAGAACCCCAACTCACCTTTCCCCTTAAGCAAGCATAAGTTGGTTTTCTACATTTGAGAACCTGTTCTGTTTTGTAATCCAGTTCCTGTGTAGCCAAGTTTACATTCCGTGTATTAGTGATATCTTATGATGTTTCTTTTTCTGTGTGACTTATTTCAGTTAGAATCATCATACCTGAATCCACTCATTATGCTGCTACGGGCCTGATGACATAGATTTCATTGCTGAGTGATATTGCATTGTACGTAAGTACCACAACTTCTTTATCCATTTTTCACTTTCTGTGATATTGAACTTGTACCGTAAACGAGGTTATTGTAAACAGAGCTGTCCCAAACTTTGGGGTGGCTGTGTCTTTTTGATTTTAATTTCCCTAAGCTATAGAACCATAAGTGGAAGTGCCCTAGGCTCTGTTGCTTTGTTTTTTAGATGTTTCAGGAAACACCATACACTTCTCCCGAGTGGCTGTTGGCAATTTACATCCCGCCCATCAGCATAACAAGGCTCCCAGTTCTCCATGGCCTGTCCTGCCTTTTGGATTTTACACTTTTTTCAGATGGCCCTTTTGACCGGGGGAAGTGAGACTTCATTGTAGTGCAGATTTCCTTTGCAAGCTTGCTTGGTTGGTCAAAAAGGGCGTATGCGTTTTTTCCTGAATATATTCAGGAAAAGACGCATACACCCTTTTTGGCCAATTGCATCATTGTGGACGTTCTGCCTCTTTTCCTATGCTTTCATTGCAATTCCAGTCTACCTCCTGAAATCGGTTTCCTGCAATTCTGCCCCGCTTTCAAGTCCTCTTGGCAGCCTTACTTCAGTATATTTTTGGACGATAGCTGTCATTTATAACTCTGCAGGTTTGTGAATTACAGTGCCCCTGAGCTCCTTTCTTCAACTCGATTTCTTGTGAGCTGGCCGCAACACCGCAGGATTGCTTCAGGCCCTAATCTGGTTCCGGCACGGCACGCAGAGCCTTTGGTTAATTCCTCTTCCTGGTGGGAAATGAGAGTTAAATTTGCCCGTCCAGACACCTCCAGCTAGTCTCTCATTGTTTCTCCCTATTCCTGTTCATCTTCCGCAGAAATTGCAAACTGGGCCAAACAGGAGGTTAAAGGCACTGACTCTCCAAGTCGGAAGAGTGCTAGTAAAGCATCTGGAATGTTGCACCCGAGTACCAGGGGACGAAAACTGAGACATATTTGAACACGTCTCCCAATCACACGGTTGATCATACTCTGGGTTCCACATGCATGTTTTAGCTGAAGGAAGAATCCCTTAAACCTGGAGAGTTGAGACCCGTGGAATGGGTACCATGCAATATGACTTCAAAGGGTCTTCATTTGCTCACCGAACCTCTCCAATACTATCACTGCTGCCGTTATGCCCCTGTAAACACGCTTGATTCTCTTTCAGAGCCATAGTAATCCATAGGTTTTAAGATACTTACTAGTCAGGTACATTCTTAGGCATTTAATATGGGGTGTTGAGTCCATTTCGTTGAGCAAGGAGTAGCTCTTGTCTATTCCATATTTGGCTTAAGGAACTTTATCTGTGCTCATTTCAATCTCTGGTTTTATGCAGCACCCCAACTCATCTTTCCCCTTAAGCAAGCATAAGTTGGTTTTCTAAATTTGAGACACTGTTCTGTTTTGTAATTCAGTTCCTGTGTAGCCAAGATTATATTCCGTGTATTAGTGATATCTTATGATGTTTCTTTTTCTCTGTGACTTATTTCAGTTAGAATCATCATACCTGAATCCACTCATTATGCTGCTACGGGCCTGATGACATAGATTTCATTGCTGAGTGATATTGCATTGTACGTAAGTACCACAACTTCTTTATCCTTTTTTCGCTTTCTGCGATATTGAACTTGTACCGTAAACGAGGTTCTTGTAAACAGAGCCGTCCCAAACTTTGGGATGGCTGTGTCTTTTTGATTTTAATTTCCCTAAGCTATAGGACCATAAGTGGAAGTGCCCTAGGCTCTGTTGCTTTGTTTTTTAGATGTTTCAGGAAACACCATACACTTCTCCCGAGTGGCTGTTGGCAATTTACATCCCGCCCATCAGCATAACAAGGCTCCCAGTTCTCCATGGCCTGTCCTGCCTTTCTGGATTTTACACTTTTTTCAGATGGCCCTTTTGACCGGGGGGAAGTGAGACTTCATTGTAGTGCAGATTTCCTTTGCAAGCTTGCTTGGTTGGCCAAAAAGGGCGTATGCGTTTTTTCCTGAATATATTCAGGAAAAGACGCATATGCCCTTTTTGGCCAAGTGCATCATTGTGGACGTTCTGCCTCTTTTCCTATGCTTTAAATGCAATTGCAGTCTACCTCCTGAAATCGGTTTGCTGCAATTCTGCCCCGCTTTCAAGTCCTCTTGGCAGCCTTACTTCAGTATATTTTTGGACGAAAGCTGTCATTTATAACTCTGCAGGTTTGTGAATTACAGTGCCCCTGAGCTCCTTTCTTCAACTCGCTTTCTTGTGAGCTGGCCGCAACACCGCAGGATTGCTTCAGGCCCTAATCTGGTTCCGGCACGGCACGCTGAGCCTTTGGTTAATTCCTCTTCCTGGTGGGAAATGAGAGTTAAATTTGCCCGTCCAGACACCTCCAGCTAGTCTCTCATTGGTTCTCCCTATTCCTGTTCATCTTCCGCATAAATTGCAAACTGGGCCAAACAGGAGGTTAAAGGTACTGACTCTCCAAGTCGGGAGAGTGTTAGTAAAGCGTCTGGAATGTTGCACCCGAGTACCAGGGGATGAGAACTGAGACATATTGGAACACATCTCCCGATCACACGGTTGATCATACTCTGGGTTCCACAGGCATGTTTTAGCTGAAGGAAGAATCCCTTAAACCTGTAGAGTTGAGACCCGTGGAATGGGTACCATGCAGTATGACTTCAAAGGGTCTTCATTTGCTCACCGAACCTCTCCAATCCTATCACTGCTGTGTTTATGCTCCTGTACACACGCTTGATTCTGTTTCGGAGACATAGCAATCCATAGGTTTTAAGATACTTACTAGTCAGGTACATTCTTAGGCGTTTAATATGGGGTTTTGAGTCCATTTCGTTGAGCAAGGAGTAGCTCTTGTGTATTCCATATTTCGCTTAAGGAACTTTATCTGTGCTCATTTCAATCTCTGGTTTTATGCAGCACCCCGACTCACCTTTCCCCTTAAGCAAGCATAAGTTGGTTTTCTAAATTTGAGACCCTGTCCTGTTTTTTGATTCAGTTCCTGTGTAGCCAAGTTTACATTCCGTGTATTAGTGATAACTTACGATATTTCTTTTTCTGTGTGACTTATTTCAGTTAGAATCATCATACCTGAATCCACTCATTATGCTGCTACGGGCCTGTTGAGATAGATTTCATTGCTGAGTGATATTGCATTGTACGTAAGTACCACAACTTCTTTATCCATTTTTCACTTTCTGCGATATTGAACTTGTACCGTAAAGGAGGTTCTTGTAAACAGAGCCGTCCCAAACTTTGGGGTGGCTGTGTCTTTTTGATTTTAAGTTCCCTAAGCTATAGGACCATAAGTGGAAGTGCCCTAGGCTCTGTTTCTCTGTTTTTTAGATGTTTCAGGAAACACCATACAATTCTCCCGAGTGGCTGTTGGCAATTTACATCCCGCCCATCAGCATAACAAGGCTCCCAGTTCTCCATGGCCTGTCCTGCCTTTCTGGATTTTACACTTTTTTCAGATGGCCCTTTTGACCGGGGGGAAGTGAGACTTCATTGTAGTGCAGATTTCCATTGCAAGCTTGCTTGGTTGGCCAAAAAGGGCGTATGCGTTTTTTCCTGAATATATTCAGGAAAAAACGCATACGCCCTTTTTGGCCAAGTGCATCATTGTGGACGTTCTGCCTCTTTTCCTATGCTTTCAATGCAATTCCAGTCTACCTCCTGAAATCGGTTTCCTGCAATTCTGCCCCGCTTTCAAGTCCTCTTGGCAGCCTTACTTCAGTATATTTTTGGACGATAGCTGTCATTTATAACTCTGCAGGTTTGTCAATTACAGTGCCCCTGAGCTCCTTTCTTCTACTTGCTTTCTTGTGAGCTGGCCGCAACACCGCAGGATTGCTTCAGGCCCTAATCTGGTTCCGGCACGGCACGCTGAGCCTTTGGTTAATTCCACTTCCTGGTGGGAAATGAGAGTTAAATTTGCCCGTCCACTCACCTCCAGCTAGTCTCTCCTTGGTTCTCCCTATTCCTGTTCATCTTCCCTAGAAATTGCAAACTGGGCCAAACAGGAGGTTAAAGGCACTGACTCTCCAAGTCGGGAGAGTGTTAGTAAAGCATCTGGAATGTTGCACCCGAGTACCAGGGGACGAAATCTGAGACATATTTGAACACGTCTCCCAATCACACGGTTGATCATACTCTGGGTTCCACATGCATGTTTTAGCTGAAGGAAGAATCCCTTAAACCTGGAGAGTTGAGACTCGTGGAATGGGTACCATGCAATATGACTTCAAAGGGTCTTCATTTGCTCACCGAACCTCTCCAATCCTATCACTGCTGCGTTTATGCCCCTGTACACACGCTTGATTCTCTTTCGGAGACATAGCAATCCATAGGTTTTAAGATACTTACTAGTCAGGTACATTCTTAGGCATTGAATATGGGGTGTTGAGTCCATTTCGTTGAGCAAGGAGTAGCTCTTGTCTATTCTATATTTGGCTTAAGGAACTTTATCTGTGCTCATTTCAATCTCTGGTTTTATGCTACACCCCAACTCACCTTTCCCCTTAAGCAAGCATAAGTTTATTTTCTACATTTGAGACCCTGTTCTGTTTTGTAATCCAGTTCCTGTGTAACCAAGTTTACATTCCGTGTATTAGTGATATCTTATGATGTTTCTTTTTCTGTGTGACTTATTTCAGTTAGAATCATCATACCTGAATCCACTCATTATGCTGCTACGGGCCTGATGACATAGATTTCATTGCTGAGTGATATTGCATTGTACGTAAGTACCACAACTTCTTTATCCATTTTTCACTTTCTGTGATATTGAACTTGTACCGTAAACGAGGTTATTGTAAACAGAGCTGTCCCAAACTTTGGGGTGGCTGTGTCTTTTTGATTTTAATTTCCCTAAGCTATAGAACCATAAGTGGAAGTGCCCTAGGCTCTGTTGCTTTGTTTTTTAGATGTTTCAGGAAACACCATACACTTCTCCCGAGTGGCTGTTGGCAATTTACATCCCGCCCATCAGCATAACAAGGCTCCCAGTTCTCCATGGCCTGTCTGCCTTTTGGATTTTACACTTTTTTCAGATGGCCCTTTTGACCGGGGGAAGTGAGACTTCATTGTAGTGCAGATTTCCTTTGCAAGCTTGCTTGGTTGGTCAAAAAGGGCGTATGCGTTTTTTCCTGAATATATTCAGGAAAAGACGCATACACCCTTTTTGGCCAATTGCATCATTGTGGACGTTCTGCCTCTTTTCCTATGCTTTCATTGCAATTCCAGTCTACCTCCTGAAATCGGTTTCCTGCAATTCTGCCCCGCTTTCAAGTCCTCTTGGCAGCCTTACTTCAGTATATTTTTGGACGATAGCTGTCATTTATAACTCTGCAGGTTTGTGAATTACAGTGCCCCTGAGCTCCTTTCTTCAACTCGATTTCTTGTGAGCTGGCCGCAACACCGCAGGATTGCTTCAGGCCCTAATCTGGTTCCGGCACGGCACGCAGAGCCTTTGGTTAATTCCTCTTCCTGGTGGGAAATGAGAGTTAAATTTGCCCGTCCAGACACCTCCAGCTAGTCTCTCATTGTTTCTCCCTATTCCTGTTCATCTTCCGCAGAAATTGCAAACTGGGCCAAACAGGAGGTTAAAGGCACTGACTCTCCAAGTCGGAAGAGTGCTAGTAAAGCATCTGGAATGTTGCACCCGAGTACCAGGGGACGAAAACTGAGACATATTTGAACACGTCTCCCAATCACACGGTTGATCATACTCTGGGTTCCACATGCATGTTTTAGCTGAAGGAAGAATCCCTTAAACCTGGAGAGTTGAGACCCGTGGAATGGGTACCATGCAATATGACTTCAAAGGGTCTTCATTTGCTCACCGAACCTCTCCAATACTATCACTGCTGCCGTTATGCCCCTGTAAACACGCTTGATTCTCTTTCAGAGCCATAGTAATCCATAGGTTTTAAGATACTTACTAGTCAGGTACATTCTTAGGCATTTAATATGGGGTGTTGAGTCCATTTCGTTGAGCAAGGAGTAGCTCTTGTCTATTCCATATTTGGCTTAAGGAACTTTATCTGTGCTCATTTCAATCTCTGGTTTTATGCAGCACCCCAACTCATCTTTCCCCTTAAGCAAGCATAAGTTGGTTTTCTAAATTTGAGACACTGTTCTGTTTTATAATTCAGTTCCTGTGTAGCCAAGATTATATTCCGTGTATTAGTGATATCTTATGATGTTTCTTTTTCTCTGTGACTTATTTCAGTTAGAATCATCATACCTGAATCCACTCATTATGCTGCTACGGGCCTGATGACATAGATTTCATTGCTGAGTGATATTGCATTGTACGTAAGTACCACAACTTCTTTATCCTTTTTTCGCTTTCTGCGATATTGAACTTGTACCGTAAACGAGGTTCTTGTAAACAGAGCCGTCCCAAACTTTGGGGTGGCTGTGTCTTTTTGATTTTAATTTCCCTAAGCTATAGGACCATAAGTGGAAGTGCCCTAGGCTCTGTTGCTTTGTTTTTTAGATGTTTCAGGAAACACCATACACTTCTCCCGAGTGGCTGTTGGCAATTTACATCCCGCCCATCAGCATAACAAGGCTCCCAGTTCTCCATGGCCTGTCCTGCCTTTCTGGATTTTACACTTTTTTCAGATGGCCCTTTTGACCGGGGGGAAGTGAGACTTCATTGTAGTGCAGATTTCCTTTGCAAGCTTGCTTGGTTGGCCAAAAAGGGCGTATGCGTTTTTTCCTGAATATATTCAGGAAAAGACGCATATGCCCTTTTTGGCCAAGTGCATCATTGTGGACGTTCTGCCTCTTTTCCTATGCTTTAAATGCAATTGCAGTCTACCTCCTGAAATCGGTTTGCTGCAATTCTGCCCCGCTTTCAAGTCCTCTTGGCAGCCTTACTTCAGTATATTTTTGGACGAAAGCTGTCATTTATAACTCTGCAGGTTTGTGAATTACAGTGCCCCTGAGCTCCTTTCTTCAACTCGCTTTCTTGTGAGCTGGCCGCAACACCGCAGGATTGCTTCAGGCCCTAATCTGGTTCTGGCACGGCACGCTGAGCCTTTGGTTAATTCCTCTTCCTGGTGGGAAATGAGAGTTAAATTTTCCCGTCCAGACACCTCCAGCTAGTCTCACATTGTTTCTCCCTATTCCTGTTCATCTTCCGCAGAAATTGCAAACTGGGCCAAACAGGAGGTTAAAGGCACTGGCTCTCCAAGTCGGGAGAGTGTTAGTAAAGCATCTGGAAAGTTGCACCTGAGTACCAGGGGATGAAAACTGAGACATATTTGAACACGTCTCCCAATCACACGGTTGATCATACTCTGGGTTCCACATGCATGTTTTAGCTGAAGGAAGAATCCCTTAAACCTGGAGAGTTGAGACCCGTGGAATGGGTACCATGCAATATGACTTCAAAGGGTCTTCATTTGCTCACCGAACCTCTCCAATCCTATCACTGCTGCGTTTATGCCCCTGTACAAACGCTTGATTCTCTTTCGGAGACATAGCAATCCATAGGTTTTAAGATACTTACTAGTCAGGTACATTCTTAGGCGTTTAATATGGGGTGTTGAGTCCATTTCGTTGAACAAGGAGTAGCTCTTGTCTATTCCATATTTGGCTTAAGGAACTTTATCTGTGCTCATTTCAATCTCTGGTTTTATGCAGCACCCCAACTCACCTTTCCCCTTAAGCAAGCATAAGTTTGTTTTCTACATTTGAGACCCTGTTCTGTTTTGTAATCCAGTTCCTGTGTAACCAAGTTTACATTCCGTGTATTAGTGATATCTTATGATTTTTTTTTTCTCTGTGACTTATTTCAGTTAGAATCATCATACCTGAATCCACTCATTATGCTGCTACGGGCCTGATGACATAGATTTCATTGCTGAGTGATATTGCATTGTACGTAAGTACCACAACTTCTTTATCCATTTTTCACTTTCTGCGATATTGAACTTGTACCCTAAACGAGGTTATTGTAAACAGAGCCGTCCCAAACTTTGGGGTGGCTGTGTCTTTTTGATTTTAATTTCCCTAAGCTATAGAACCATAAGTGGAAGTGCCCTAGGCTCTGTTGCTTTGTTTTTTAGATGTTTCAGGAAACACCATACACTTCTCCCGAGTGGCTGTTGGCAATTTACATCCCGCCCATCAGCATAACAAGGCTCCCAGTTCTCCATGGCCTGTCCTGCCTTTCTGGATTTTACACTTTTTTCAGATGGCCCTTTTGACCGGGGGGAAGTGAGACTTCATTGTAGTGCAGATTTCCTTTGCAAGCTTGCTTGGTTGGCCAAAAAGGGCGTATGCGTTTTTTCCTGAATATATTCAGGAAAAGACGCATACGCCCTTTTTGGCCAATTGCATCATTGTGGACGTTCTGCCTCTTTTCCTATGCTTTCATTGCAATTCCAGTCTACCTCCTGAAATCGGTTTCCTGCAATTCTGCCCCGCTTTCAAGTCCTCTTGGCAGCCTTACTTCAGTATATTTTTGGACGATAGCTGTCATTTATAACTCTGCAGGTTTGTGAATTACAGTGACCCTGAGCTCCTTTCTTCAACTCGATTTCTTGTGAGCTGGCCGCAACACCGCAGGATTGCTTCAGGCCCTAATCTGGTTCCGGCACGGCACGCTGAGCCTTTGGTTAATTCCTCTTCCTGGTGGGAAATGAGAGTTAAATTTGCCCGTCCAGACACCTCCAGCTAGTCTCTCATTGTTTCTCCCTATTCCTGTTCATCTTCCGCAGAAATTGCAAACTGGGCCAAACAGGAGGTTAAAGGCACTGACTCTCCAAGTCGGGAGAGTGCTAGTAAAGCATCTGGAATGTTGCACCCGAGTACCAGGGGACGAAAACTGAGACATATTTGAACACGTCTCCCGATCACACGGTTGATCATACTCTGGGTTCCACATGCATGTTTTAGCTGAAGGAAGAATCCCTTAAACCTGGAGAGTTGAGACCCGTGGAATGAGAACCATGCAATATGACTTCAAAGGGTCTTCATTTGCTCACCGAACCTCTCCAGTCCTATCACTGCTGCTTTTATGCCCCTGTACACACGCTTGATTCTCTTTCAGAGACATAGCAATCTATAGGTTTTAAGATACTTACTAGTCAGGTACATTCTTAGGCGTTTAATATGGGGTGTTGAGTCCATTTCGTTGAGCAAGGAGTAGCTCTTGTCTATTCCATATTTGGCTTAAGGAACTTTATCTGCGCTCATTTCAATCCCTGGTTTTATGCAGCTCCCCAACTGACCTTTCCCCTTAAGCAAGCATATTGGTTTTCTAAATTTGAGAATCTGTTCTGTTTTGTAATCCAGTTCCTGTGTAGCCAAGCTTACATTCCGTGTATTAGTGATATCTTATGATGTTTCTTTTTCTGTGTGACTTATTTCAGTTAGAATCATCATACCTGAATCCACTCATTATGCTGCTACGGGCCTGATGACATAGATTTCATTGCTGAGTGATATTGTATTGTACGTATGTACCACAACTTCTTTATCCTTTTTTCGCTTTCTGCGATATTGAACTTGTACCGTAAACGAGGTTCTTGTAAACAGAGCCGTCCCAAACTTTGGGGTGGCTGTGTCTTTTTGATTTTAATTTCCCTAAGCTATAGGACCATAAGTGGAAGTGCCCTAGGCTCTGTTGCTTTGTTTTTTAGATATTTCAGGAAACACCATACACTTCTCCCAAGTGGCTGTTGGCAATTTACATCCCGCCATTCAGGATAACAAGGCTCCCAGTTCTCCATGGCCTGTCCTGCCTTTCTGGATTTTACACTTTTTTCAGATGGCCCTTTTGACCCGGGGGAAGTGAGACTTCATTGTAGTGCAGATTTCCTTTGCAAGCTTGCTTGGTTGTCCAAAAAGGGCGTATGCGTTTTTTCCTGAATATATTCAGGAAAAGACGCATACGCCCTTTTTGGCCAAGTGCATCATTGTGGACGTTCTGCCTCTTTTCCTATGCTTTCAATGCAATTCCAGTCTACCTCCTGAAATCGGTTTCCTGCAATTCTGCCCCGCATTCAAGTCCTCTTGGCAGCCTTACTTCAGTATATTTTTGGACGATAGCTGTCATTTATAACTCTGCAGGTTTGTGAATTACAGTGCCCCTGAGCTCCTTTCTTCAACTCGCTTTCTTGTGAGCTGGCCGCAACACCGCAGGATTGCTTCAGGCCCTAATCTGGTTCCGGCACGGCACGCTGAGCCTTTGGTTAATTCCTCTTCCTGGTGGGAAATGAGAGTTAAATTTGTCCGTCCAGACTCCTCCAGCTAGTCTCTCATTGGTTCTCCCTATTCCTGTTCATCTTCCGCAGAAATTGCAAACTGGGCCAAACAGGAGGTTAAAGGCACTGACTCTTCTAGTCGGGAGAGTGTTAGTAAAGCATCTGGAATATTGCACCCGAGTACCAGGGGACGAGAACTGAGACATATTTGAACACGTCTCCCGATCACACGGTTGATCATACTCTGGGTTCCACATGCATGTTTTAGCTGAAGGAAGAATCCCTTAAACATGGAGAGTTGAGACCCGTGGAATGGGTACCATGCAATATGACTTCAAAGGGTCTTCATTTGCTCACCGAACCTCTCCAATCCTATCACTGCTGCCGTTATGCCTCTGTACACATGCTTGATTCTCTTTCAGAGCCATAGTAATCCATAGGTTTTAAGATACTTACTAGTCAGGTACATTCTTAGGCATTTAATATGGGGTGTTGAGTCCATTTCGTTGAGCAAGGAGTAGCTCTTGTCTATTCCATATTTGGCTTAAGGAACTTTATCTGTGCTCATTTCAGTCTCTGGTTTTATGCAGAACCCCAACTCACCTTTCCCCTTAAGCAAGCATAAGTTGGTTTTCTACATTTGAGAACCTGTTCTGTTTTGTAATCCAGTTCCTGTGTAGCCAAGTTTACATTCCGTGTATTAGTGATATCTTATGTTGTTTCTTTTTCTGTGTGACTTATTTCAGTTAGAATCATCATACCTGAATCCACTCATTATGCTGCTACGGGCCTGATGACATAGATTTCATTGCTGAGTGATATTGCATTGTACGTAAGTACCACACCTTCTTTATCCATTTTTCACTTTCTGCGATATTGAACTTGTACCGTAAACGAGGTTCTTGTAAACAGAGCCGTCCCAAACTTTGGGGTGGCTGTGTCTTTTTGATTTTAAGTTCCCTAAGCTATAGGACCATAAGTGGAAGTGCCCTAGGCTCTGTTGCTTTGTTTTTTAGATGTTTCAGGAAACACCATACACTTCTCCCAAGTGGCTGTTGGCAATTTACATCCCGACCATCAGCATAACAAGGCTCCCAGTTCTCCATGGCCTGTCCTGCCTTTCTGGATTTTACACTTTTTTCAGATGGCCCTTATGACCAGGGGTAAGTGAGACTTCATTGTAGTGCAGATTTCCTTTGCAAGCTTGCTTGGTTGGCCAAAAAGTGCGTATGCGTTTTTTCCTGAATATGTTCAGGAAAAAACGCATACGCCCTTTTTGGCCAAGTGCATCATTGTGGACATTCTGCCTCTTTTCCTATGCTTTCAATGCAATTCCAGTCTACCTCCTGAAATCGGTTGCGTGCAATTCTGCCCCGCTTTCAAGTCCTCTTGGCAGCCTTACTTCAGTATATTTTTGGACGATAGCTGTCATTTATAACTCTGCAGGTTTGTGAATTAAAGTGCCCCTGAGCTCCTTTCTTCAACTCGCTTTCTTGTGAGCTGGCCGCGACACCGCAGGATTGCTTCAGGCCCTAATCTGGTTCCGGCACGGCATGCTGAGCCTTTGGTTAATTCCTCTTCCTGGTGGGAAATGAGAGTTAAATTTGCCCGTCCAGACACCTCCAGCTAGTCTCTCATTGGTTCTCCCTATTCCTGTTCATCTTCCACAGAAATTGCAAACTGGGTCAAACAGGAGGTTAAAGGCACTGACTCTTCTAGTCGGGAGAGTGTTAGTAAAGCATCTGGAATATTGCACCCGAGTACCAGGGGACGAGAACTGAGACATATTTGAACACGTCTCCCGATCACACGGTTGATCATACTCAGGGTTCCACATGCATGTTTTAGCTGAAGGAAGAATCCCTTAAACATGGAGAGTTGAGACCCGTGGAATGGGTACCATGCAATATGACTTCAAAGGGTCTTCATTTGCTCACCGAACCTCTCCAATCCTATCACTGCTGCCGTTATGCCTCTGTACACACGCTTGATTCTCTTTCAGAGACATAGTAATCCATAGGTTTTAAGATACTTACTAGTCAGGTACATTCTTAGGCGTTTAATATGGGGTGTTGAGTCCATTTCGTTGAGCAAGGAGTAGCTCTTGTCTATTCCATATTTGGCTTAAGGAACTTTATCTGTGCTCATTTCAGTCTCTGGTTTTATGCAGAACCCCAACTCACCTTTCCCCTTAAGCAAGCATAAGTTGGTTTTCTACATTTGAGAACCTGTTCTGTTTTGTAATCCAGTTCCTGTGTAGCCAAGTTTACATTCCGTGTATTAGTGATATCTTATGATGTTTCTTTTTCTGTGTGACTTATTTCAGTTAGAATCATCATACCTGAATCCACTCATTATGCTGCTACGGGCCTGATGACATAGATTTCATTGCTGAGTGATATTGCATTGTACGTAAGTACCACAACTTCTTTATCCATTTTTCACTTTCTGCGATATTGAACTTGTACCGTAAACGAGGTTCTTGTAAACAGAGCCGTCCCAAACTTTGGGGTGGCTGTGTCTTTTTGATTTTAAGTTCCCTAAGCTATAGGACCATAAGTGGAAGTGCCCTAGGCTCTGTTGCTTTGTTTTTTAGATGTTTCAGGAAACACCATACACTTCTCCCAAGTGGCTGTTGGCAATTTACATCCCGCCATTCAGCATAACAAGGCTCCCAGTTCTCCATGGCCTGTCCTGCCTTTCTGGATTTTACACTTTTTTCAGATGGCCCTTATGACCAGGGGTAAGTGAGACTTCATTGTAGTGCAGATTTCCTTTGCAAGCTTGCTTGGTTGGCCAAAAAGGGCGTATGCGTTTTTTCCTGAATATGTTCAGGAAAAAACGCATACGCCCTTTTTGGCCAAGTGCATCATTGTGGACGTTCTGCCTCTTTTCCTATGCTTTCAATGCAATTCCAGTCTACCTCCTGAAATCGGTTGCGTGCAATTCTGCCCCGCTTTCAAGTCCTCTTGGCAGCCTTACTTCAGTATATTTTTGGACGATAGCTGTCATTTATAACTCTGCAGGTTTGTGAATTACAGTGCCCCTGAGCTCCTTTCTTCAACTCGCTTTCTTGTGAGCTGGCCGCAACACCGCAGGATTGCTTCAGGCCCTAATCTGGTTCCGGCACGGCATGCTGAGCCTTTGGTTAATTCCTCTTCCTGGTGGGAAATGAGAGTTAAATTTGCCCGTCCAGACACCTCCAGCTAGTCTCTCATTGGTTCTCCCTATTCCTGTTCATCTTCCGCAGAAATTGCAAACTGGGTCAAACAGGAGGTTAAAGGCACTGACTCTTCTAGTCGGGAGAGTGTTAGTAAAGCGTCTGGAATGTTGCACCCGAGTACCAGGGGACGAGAACTGAGACATATTTGAACACGTCTCCCGATCACACGGTTGATCATACTCTGGGTTCCACATGCATGTTTTAGCTGAAGGAAGAATCCCTTAAACATGGAGAGTTGAGACCCGTGGAATGGGTACCATGCAATATGACTTCAAAGGGTCTTCATTTGCTCACCGAACCTCTCCAATCCTATCACTGCTGCCGTTATGCCTCTGTACACACGCTTGATTCTCTTTCAGAGCCATAGTAATCCATAGGTTTTAAGATACTTACTAGTCAGGTACATTCTTAGGCGTTTAATATGGGGTGTTGAGTCCATTTCGTTGAGCAAGGAGTAGCTCTTGTCTATTCCATATTTGGCTTAAGGAACTTTATCTGTGCTCATTTCAGTCTCTGGTTTTATGCAGAACCCCAACTCACCTTTCCCCTTAAGCAAGCATAAGTTGGTTTTCTACATTTGAGAACCTGTTCTGTTTTGTAATCCAGTTCCTGTGTAGCCAAGTTTACATTCCGTGTATTAGTGATATCTTATGATGTTTCTTTTTCTGTGTGACTTATGTCAGTTAGAATCATCATACCTGAATCCACTCATTATTCTGCTATGTGCCTGATGACATAGATTTCATTGCTGAGTGATATTGCATTGTACGTAAGTACCACAACTTCTTTATCCATTTTTCACTTTCTGCGATATTGAACTTGTACCGTAAACGAGGTTCTTGTAAACAGAGCCGTCCCAAACTTTGGGGTGGCTGTGTCTTTTTGATTTTAAGTTCCCTAAGCTATAGGACCATAAGTGGAAGTGCCCTAGGCTCTGTTGCTTTGTTTTTTAGATGTTTCAGGAAACACCATACACTTCTCCCGAGTGGCTGTTGGCAATTTACATCCCGCCCATCAGCATAACAAGGCTCCCAGTTCTCCATAGCCTGTCCTGCCTTTCTGGATTTTACACTTTGTTCAGATGGCCCTTTTGACTGGGGGGAAGTGAGACTTCATTGTAGTGCAGATTTCCTTTGCAAGCTTGCTTGGTCGGCCAAAAAGTGCGTATGGGTTTTTTCCTGAATATATTTAGGAAAAAACGCATACGCCCTTTTTGGCCAAGTGCATCATTGTGGACGTTCTGCCTCTTTTCCTATGCTTTCAATGCAATTCCAGTCTACCTCCTGAAATCGGTTTCCTGCAATTCTGCCCCGCTTTCAAGTCCTCTTGGCAGCCTTACTTCAGTATATTTTTGGACGATAGCTGTCATTTATAACTCTGCAGGTTTGTGAATTACAGTGCCCCTGAGCTCCTTTCTTCAACTCGCTTTCTTGTGAGCTGGCCGCAACACCACAGGATTGCTTCAGGCCCTAATCTGGTTCCGGCACGGCACGCTGAGCCTTTGGTTAATTCCTCTTCCTGGTGGGAAATGAGAGTTAAATTTGCCCGTCCAGACACCTCCAGCTAGTCTCTCATTGGTTCTCCCTATTCCTGTTCATCTTCTGCAGAAATTGCAAACTGGGCCAAACAGGAGGTTAAAGGCACTGACTCTCCAAGTCGGGAGAGTGTTAGTAAAGCGTCTGGAATGTTGCACCCGAGTACCAGGGGACGAAAACTGAGACATATTTGAACACGTCTCCCGATCACATGGTTGATCATACTCTGCGTTCCACATGCATGTTTTAGCTGAAGGAAGAATCCCTTAATCCTGGAGAGTTGAGACCCGTGGAATGGGTACCATGCAATATGACTTCAAAGGGTCTTCATTTGCTCACCGAACCTCTCCAATCCTATCACTGCTGCGTTTATGCCCCTGTACACACGCTTGATTCTCTTTCGGAGACATAGCAATCCATAGGTTTTAAGATACTTATTAGTCAGGTATATTCTTAGGCGTTTAATATGGGGTGTTGAGTCCATTTCGTTGAGTAAGGAGTAGCTCTTGTCTATTACATATTTGGCTTAAGGAACTTTATCTGTGCTCATTTCAGTCTCTGGTTTTATGCAGCACCCCAACTCACCTTTCCCCTTAAGCAAGCATAAGTTGGTTTTCTACATTTGAGAACCTGTTCTGTTTTGTAATCCAGTTCCTGTGTAACCAAGTTTACATTCCGTGTATTAGTGATATCTTATGATGTTTCTTTTTCTGTGTGACTTATTTCAGTTAGAATCATCATACCTGAATCCACTCATTATGCTGCTACGGGCCTGATGACATAGATTTCATTGCTGAGTGACATTGCATTGTACGTAAGTACCACAACTTCTTTATCCATTTTTCACTTTCTGCGATATTGAACTTGTACCGTAAACGAGGTTCTTGTAAACAGAGCCGTCCCAAACTTTGGGGTGGCTGTGTCTTTTTGATTTTAAGTTCCCTAAGCTATAGGACCATAAGTGGAAGTGCCCTAGGCTCTGTTGCTTTGTTTTTTAGATGTTTCAGGAAACACCATACACTTCTCCCAAGTGGCTGTTGGCAATTTACATCCCGCCCATCAGCATAACAAGGCTCCCAGTTCTCCATGGCCTGTCCTGCCTTTCTGGATTTTACACTTTTTTCAGATGGCCCTTTTGACTGGGGTGAAGTGAGACTTCATTGTAGTGCAGATTTCCTTTGCAAGCTTGCTTGGTTGGCCAAAAAGTGCGTATGGGTTTTTTCCTGAATATATTTAGGAAAAAACGCATACGCCCTTTTTGGCCAAGTGCATCATTGTGGACGTTCTGCCTCTTTTCCTATGCTTTCAATGCAATTCCAGTCTACCTCCTGAAATCGGTTTCCTGCAATTCTGCCCCGCTTTCAAGTCCTCTTGGCAGCCTTACTTCAGTATATTTTTGGACGATAGCTGTCATTTATAACTCTGCAGGTTTGTGAATTACAGTGCCCCTGAGCTCCTTTCTTCAACTCGCTTTCTTGTGAGCTGGCCGCAACACCACAGGATTGCTTCAGGCCCTAATCTGGTTCCGGCACGGCACGCTGAGCCTTTGGTTAATTCCTCTTCCTGGTGGGAAATGAGAGTTAAATTTGCCCGTCCAGACACTTCCAGCTAGTCTCTCATTGGTTCTCCCTATTCCTGTTCATCTTCTGCAGAAATTGCAGACTGGGCCAAACAGGAGGTTAAAGGCACTGACTCTCCAAGTCGGGAGAGTGTTAGTAAAGCGTCTGGAATGTTGCACCCGAGTACCAGGGGACGAAAACTGAGACATATTTGAACACGTCTCCCGATCACATGGTTGATCATACTCTGCGTTCCACATGCATGTTTTAGCTGAAGGAAGAATCCCTTAAACCTGGAGAGTTGAGACCCGTGGAATGGGTACCATGCAATATGACTTCAAAGGGTCTTCATTTGCTCACCGAACCTCTCCAATCCTATCACTGCTGCGTTTATGCCCCTGTACACACGCTTGATTCTCTTTCGGAGACATAGCAATCCATAGGTTTTAAGATACTTATTAGTCAGGTATATTCTTAGGCGTTTAATATGGGGTGTTGAGTCCATTTCGTTGAGCAAGGAGTAGCTCTTGTCTATTCCATATTTGGCTTAAGGAACTTTATCTGTGCTCATTTCAGTCTCTGGTTTTATGCAGCACCCCAACTCACCTTTCCCCTTAAGCAAGCATAAGTTGGTTTTCTACATTTGAGAACCTGTTCTGTTTTGTAATCCAGTTCCTGTGTAACCAAGTTTACATTCCGTGTATTAGTGATATCTTATGATGTTTCTTTTTCTGTGTGACTTATTTCAGTTAGAATCATCATACCTGAATCCACTCATTATGCTGCTACGGGCCTGATGACATAGATTTCATTGCTGAGTGATATTGCATTGTACGTAAGTACCACAACTTCTTTATCCATTTTTCACTTTCTGCGATATTGAACTTGTACCGTAAACGAGGTTCTTGTAAACAGAGCCGTCCCAAACTTTGGGGTGGCTGTGTCTTTTTGATTTTAAGTTCCCTAAGCTATAGGACCATAAGTGGAAGTGCCCTAGGCTCTGTTGCTTTGTTTTTTAGATGTTTCAGGAAACACCATACACTTCTCCCTAGTGGCTGTTGGCAATTTACATCCCGCCCATCAGCATAACAAGGCTCCCAGTTCTCCATGGCCTGTCCTGCCTTTCTGGATTTTACACTTTTTTCAGATGGCCCTTTTGACCGGGGGGAAGTGAGACTTCATTGTAGTGCAGATTTCCTTTGCAAGCTTGCTTGGTTGGCCAAAAAGTGCGTATGGGTTTTCTCCTGAATATATTTAGGAAAAAACGCATACGCCCTTTTTGGCCAAGTGCATCATTGTGGATGTTCTGCCTCTTTTCCTATGCTTTCAATGCAATTCCAGTCTAACTCCTGAAATAGGTTTCCTGCAATTCTGCCCCGCTTTCAAGTCCTCTTGACAGCCTTACTTCAGTATATTTTTGGACGATAGCTGTCATTTATAACTCTGCAGGTTTGTGAATTACAGTGCCCCTGAGCTCCTTTCTTCAACTCGCTTTCTTGTGAGCTGGCCGCAACACCACAGGATTGCTTCAGTCCCTAATCTGGTTCCGGCACGGCACGCTGAGCCTTTGGTTAATTCCTCCTCCTGGTGGGAAATGAGAGTTAAATTTGCCCGTCCAGACACCTCCAGCTAGTCTCTCATTGGTTCTCCCTATTCCTGTTCATCTTCCGCAGAAATTGCAAACTGGGCCAAACAGGAGGTTAAAGGCACTGACTCTCCAAGTCGGGAGAGTGTTAGTAAAGCGTCTGGAATGTTGCACCCGAGTACCAGGGGACAAAAACTGAGACATATTTGAACACGTCTCCCGATCACATGGTTGATCATACTCTGGGTTCCACATGCATGTTTTAGCTGAAGGAAGAATCCCTTAAACCTGGAGAGTTGAGACCCGTGGAATGGGTACCATGCAATATGACTTCAAAGGGTCTTCATTTGCTCACCGAACCTCTCCAATCCTATCACTGCTGCGTTTATGCCCCTGTACACACGCTTGATTCTCTTTCGGAGACATAGCAATCCATAGGTTTTAAGATACTTACTAGTCAGGTATATTCTTAGGCGTTTAATATGGGGTGTTGAGTCCATTTCGTTGAGCAAGGAGTAGCTCTTGTCTATTCCATATTTGGCTTAAGGAACTTTATCTGTGCTCATTTCAATCTCTGGTTTTATGCAGAACCCCAACTCACCTTTCCCCTTAAGCCAGCATAAGTTGGTTTTCTACATTTTAGACCCTGTTCTGTTTTGTAATCCAGTTCCTGTGTAACCAAGTTTACATTCCGTGTATTAGTGATATCTTATGATGTTTCTTTTTCTGTGTGACTTATTTCAGTTAGAATCATCATACCTGAATACACTCATTATGCTGCTACGGGCCTGATGACATAGATTTCATTGCTGAGTGATATTGCATTGTACGTAAGTACCACAACTTCTTTATCCATTTTTCACTTTCTGCGATATTGAACTTGTACCGTAAATGAGGTTCTTGTAAACAGAGCCGTCCCAAACTTTGGGGTGGCTGTGTCTTTTTGATTTTAATTTCCCTAAGCTATAGGACCATAAGTGGAAGTGCCCTAGGCTCTGTTGCTCTGTTTTTTAGATGTTTCCGGAAACACCATACACTTCTCCCGAGTGGCTGTTGGCAATTTACATCCCGCCCATCAGCATAACAAGGCTCCCAGTTCTCCATGGCCTGTCCTGCCTTTCTGGATTTTACTCATTTTTCAGATGGCCCTTTTGACCGGGGGGAAGTGAGACTTCATTGTAGTGCAGATTTCCTTTGCAAGCTTGCTTGGTTGGCCAAAAAGGGCGTATGCGTTTATTCCTGAATATGTTCAGGAAAAAACGCATACTCCCTTTTTGGCCAAGTGCATCATTGTGGACATTCTGCCTCTTTTCCTATGCTTTCAATGCAATTCCAGTCCACCTCCTGAAATCAGTTGCCTGCAATTCTGCCCCGCTTTCAAGTCCTCTTGGCAGCCTTACTTCAGCATATTTATGGACGATAGCTGTCATTTATAACTCTGCAGGTTTGTGAATTACAGTGCCCCTGAGCTCCTTTCTTCAACTCGCTTTCTTGTGAGCTGGCCGCAACACCGCAGGATTGCTTCAGGCCCTAATCTGGTTCCGGCATGGCATGCTGAGCCTTTGCTTAATTCCTCTTCCTGGTGGGAAATGAGAGTTAAATTTGCCCGTCCAGACACCTCCAGCTAGTCTCTCATTGGTTCTCCCTATTCCTGTTCATCTTCCGCAGAAATTGCAAACTGGGCCAAACAGGAGGTTAAAGGCACTGACTCTCCAAGTCGGGAGAGTGCTAGTAAAGCATCTGGAATGTTGCACCCGAGTACCAGGGGACGAAAACTGAGACATATTTGAACACGTCTCCCGATCACACGGTTGATCATACTCTGAGTTCCACATGCATGTTTTAGCTGAAGGAAGAATCCCTTAAACCTGGAGAGTTGAGACCCGTGGAATGAGAACCATGCAATATGACTTCAAAGGGTCTTCATTTGCTCACCGAACATCTCCAATCCTATCACTGCTGCGTTTATGCCCCTGTACACACACTTGATTCTCTTTTGGAGACATAGCAATCTATAGGATTTAAGATACTTACTAGTCAGGTACATTCTTAGGCGTTTAATATGGGGTGTTGAGACCATTTGGTTGAGCAAGGAGTAGCTCTTGTCTATTCCATATTTGGCTTAAGGAACTTTATCTGTGCTCATTTCAGTCTCTGGTTTTATGCAGCACCCCAACTCACCTTTCCCCTTAAGCAAGCATAAGTTGGTTTTCTACATTTGAGACCCTGTTCTGTTTTGTAATCCAGTTCCTGTGTAGCCAAGTTTACATTCCGTGTATTAGTGATATCTTATGATATTTCTTTTTCTGTGTGCCTTATTTCAGTTAGAATCATCATACCTGAATCCACTCATTATGCTGCTACGGGCCTGATGACATAGATTTCATTGCTGAGTGATATTGCATTGTACGTAAGTACCACAAATTCTTTATCCATTTTTCACTTTCTGCGATATTGAACTTGTACCGTAAATGAGGTTCTTGTAAACAGAGCCGTCCCAAACTTTGGGGTGGCTGTGTCTTTTTGATTTTAATTTCCCTAATCTATAGGACCATAAGTGGAAGTGCACTAGGCTCTGTTGCTTTGTTTTTTAGAGTTTCCAGGAAACACCATACACTTCTCCCGAGTGGCTGTTGGCAATTTACATCCCGCCCATCAGCATAACAAGGCTCCCAGTTCTCCATGGCCTGTCCTGCCTTTCTGGATTTTACACTTTATTCAGATGGCCCTTTTAACCGGGGGGAAGTGAGACTTCATTGTAGTGCAGATTTCCTTTGCAAGCTTGCTTGGTTGGCCAAAAAGGGCGTATGCGTTTTTTCCTGAATATGTTCAGGAAAAAACGCATACGCCCTTTTTGGCCAAGTGCATCATTGTGGACGTTCTGCCTCTTTTCCTATGCTTTCAATGCAATTCCAGTCTACCTCCTGAAATCGGTTTCCTGCAATTCTGCCCCGCTTTCAAGTCCTCTTGGCAGCCTTACTTCAGTATATTTTTGGACGATAGCTGTCATTTATAACTCTGCAGGTTTGTGAATTAGAGTGCCCCTGAGCTCCTTTCTTCAACTCGCTTTCTTGTGAGCTGGCCGCAACACCGCAGGATTGCTTCAGGCCCTAATCTGGTTCCGGCATGGCACGCTGAGCCTTTGCTTAATTCCTCTTCCTGGTGGGAAATGAGAGTTAAATTTGCCCGTCCAGACACCCCCAGCTAGTCTCTCATTGGTTCTCCCCATTCCTGTTCATCTTCCGCAGAAATTGCAAACTGGGCCAAACAGGAGGTTAAAGGCACTGACTCTCCAAGTCGGGAGAGTGCTAGTAAAGCATCTGGAATGTTGCACCCGAGTACCAGGGGACGAAAACTGAGACATATTTGAACACGTCTCCCGATCACACGGTTGATCATACTCTGAGTTCCACATGCATGTTTTAGGTGAAGGAAGAATCCCTTAAACCTGGAGAGTTGAGACCCGTGGAATGAGAACCATGCAATATGACTTCAAAGGGTCTTCATTTGCTCACCGAACCTCTCCAATCCTATCACTGCTGCCGTTATTCCCCTGTACACACACTTGATTCTCTTTCAGAGCCATAGCAATCCATAGGTTTTAATATACTTACTAGACAGGTACATTCTTAGGCGTTTATTATGGGGTGTTGAGCCCATTTCGTTGAGCAAGGAGTAGCTCTTGTCTATTCCATATTTGGCTTAAGGAACTTTATCTGTGCTCATTTCAGTCTCTGGTTTTATGCAGCACCCCAACTCACCTTTCCCCTTAAGCAAGCATAAGTTGGTTTTCTAAATTTGAGACACTGTTCTGTTTTGTAATCCAGTTCCTGTGTAGCCAAGATTACATTCCGTGTATTAGTGATATCTTATGATGTTTCTTTTTCTGTGTGACTTATTTCAGTTAGAATCATCATACCTGAATCCACTCATTATGCTGCTACGGGCCTGATGACATAGATTTCATTGCTGAGTGATATTGAATTGTATGTAAGTACCACAACTTCTTTATCCATTTTTCACTTTCTGCGATATTTAACCTGTACCGTAAAGGAGGTTCTTGTAAACAGAGCCGTCCCAAACTTTGGGGTGGCTGTGTCTTTTTGATTTTAATTTCCCTAAGCTATAGGACCATAAGTGGAAGTGCCCTAGGCTCTGTTGCTTTGTTTTTTAGATGTTTCAGGAAACACCATACACTTCTCCCGAGTGGCTGTTGGCAATTTACATCCCGCCCATCAGCATAACAAGGCTCCCAGTTCTCCATGGCCTGTCCTGCCTTTCTGGATTTTACACTTTTTTCAGATGGCCCTTTTGACCGGGGGGAAGTGAGACTTCATTGTAGTGCAGATTTCCTTTGCAAGCTTGCTTGGTTGGCCAAAAAGGGCGTATGCGTTTTTTCCTGAATATATTCAGGAAAAAACGCATATGCCCTTTTTGGCCAAGTGCATCATTGTCGACGTTCTGCCTCTTTTCCTGTGCTTTCAATGCAATTGCAGTCTACCTCCTGAAATCGGTTGCCTGCAATTCTGCCCCGCTTTCAAGTCCTCTTGGCAGCCTTACTTCAGTATATTTTTGGACGATAGCTGTCATTTATAACTCTGCAGGTTTGTGAATTACAGTGCCCCTGAGCTCCTTTCTTCAACTCGCTTTCTTGTGAGCTGGCCGCAACACCGCAGGATTGCTTCAGGCCCTAATCTGGTTATGGCATGGAACGCTGATCCTTTGGTTAATTCCTCTTCCTGGTGGGAAATGAGAGTTAAATTTGCCCGTCCAGACACCTCCAGCTAGTCTCTGATTGGTTCTCCCTATTCCTGTTAATCTTCCGCAGAAATTCCAAAGTGGGCCAAACAGGAGGTTAAAGGTACTGACTCTCCAAGTCGGGAGAGTGTTAGTAAAGCGTCTGGAATATTGCACCCGAGTACCAGGGGACGAGAACTGAGACATATTGGAACACGTCTCCCGATCACATGGTTGATCATACTCTGGGTTCCACATGCATGTTTTAGCTGAAGGAAGAATCCCTTAATCCTGGAGAGTTGAGACCCGTGGAATGTGTACCATGCAATAAGACTTCAAAGGGTCTTCATTTGCTCACCGAACCTCTCCAATACTATCACTGCTTCGTTTATGCCCCTGTACACACGCTTGATTCTCTTTCGGAGACATGGCAATCCATAGGTTTTAAGATACTTACTAGTCAGGTACAATCTTAGGCGTTTAATATGGGGTGTTGAGCCCATTTCGTTGAGCAAGGAGTAGCTCTTGTCTATTCCATATTTGGCTTAAGGAACTTTATCTGTGCTCATTTCAATCTCTGGTTTTATGCAGCACCCCAACTCACCTTTCCCCTTAAGCAAGCATAAGTTGGTGTTCTAAATTTGAGACCCTGTTTTCTTTTGTAATCCAGTTCCTGTGTAGCCAAGTTTACATTCCGTGTATTAGTGATATCTTATGATGTTTCTTTTTCTGTGTGACTTATTTCAGTTAGAATCATCATACCTGAATCCACTCATTATGCTGCTACGGGCCTGATGACATAGATTTCATTGCTGAGTGATATTGCATTGTACGTAAGTACCACAACTTCTTTATCCATTTTTCGCTTTCTGCGATATTGAACTTGTACCATAAATGAGGTTCTTGTAAACAGAGCCGTCCCAAACTTTGGGGTGGCTGTGTCTTTTTTATTTTAATTTCCCTAAGCTATAGGACCATAAGTGGAAGTGCCCTAGACTCTGTTGCTTTGTTTTTTAGATGTTTCAGGAAACCCCGTACACTTCTCCCGAGTGGCTGTTGGCAATTTACATCCCGCCCATCAGCATAACAAGGGTCCCAGTTCTCCATGGCCTGTCCTGCCTTTCTGGATTTTACACTTTTTTCAGATGTCCCTTTTGACCGGGGGGAAGTGAGACTTCATTGTAGTGCAGATTTCCTTTGCAAGCTTGCTTGGTTGGCCAAAAAGGGCATATCTGTTTTTTCTTGAATATATTCAGGAAAAAACGCATATGCCCTTTTTGGCCAAGTGCATCATTGTCGATGTTCTGCCTCTTTTCCTATGCTTTAAATGCAATTCCAGTCTACCTCCTGAAATCCGTTTCCTGCAATTCTGGCTTGCTTTCAAAGCCTCTTCATAGCCTAACCTCAATATATTTTTTGAATATAGTTGACCTTTATAACTCTGCAGGTTTTTGAATTGCAGTGGCCCTTAGCTCCATTTTTCAGCTCTTATTTTTGTGATCTTGCCTCCTAACCACAGGATTCCTTCAGGCCCTATTCTTCTTCTGGGGCACCTTGCTGTGCCTTTGGTTTATTCTTCTTACTGATGTGAAATTAGAGTGACATGTGCCCATTGAAACCGCTACAGCTAGTTTCTCACTGGTTCCCCCTATTCCCATTCATCCTCCGCACTAACTGCAGACTGTGCGATACCAGAACTTAAAGGCATTGACTCTCCATGTGGGGATGTTTTTAGTAAAGCGGCTGGAATGTTGATCCAGAGTCCCAGGAGAGGAAAAATGAGGTGCATTTTAGAAACCTTTCCTGATCATATGGTATACCATTCGCTGGGTTTCCCAAGCATGGTTTAGCTGTAGGAAGATTCCCTTCAACCTGGAGTGTTGGGACCCTTGGAATGAGTAGCATGAAGTATTGCATTAAACTTTTGGCAGTTGCTCACCAAAGCTCACCAATCCTCTCATCCCCAAGTGTCCAGCCTTATGTCTTATCCAGCTGTGGGTTTACATGTGGTCAATCCAGGTTGCATCACAGCCCCTGAGCAAATTTTGTAAGAATTTTTCTCTCTTTCATTGTTTCTGCGTTTTGTTTTTAAAATTTATTTCTATAATGGGGTTTAGCTCATTTTCACTGCTGTGTTTGTGCCGCTCTGCACACACTTGATTCCCTTATGGAGATATATCAATACATGGGTTTTAAGATTCTTATTACTCAGATATATTTCTCTGCGGTGTATAGGGTGTGTTGAGGCCAGTTCATTGAGCAAGGTGTAGATCTTGTCTAATATCTATTTGGTTTATTGAACGGTATCTGTGCTAATTTCAAACTCTGGTTTTATGCATCACCCCACCTCTCCTTTCCCCTTAAGCTGACATAAGTGTGTTTTCTAAATGTGAGACACTGTTCTGTTCTGTAATTCATTTCTTGTGCAGCCATATTTACCCTCCCTCTATAAGTGATATCTTATGATATGTTTCTTTTTCTGTTTGACTTATTTCAAGTAGTATTATCAGACCTAAATCCACTCTTTATCCTTGTACTAACCTTATTACATTGATTTCATGGTGAAGAGATATTCCATTGTACATAAGTACCACATCTTCTTTATCCATTGTTCTCTTTCCTGGGATATTTAAGGTGTACTGAAGTTGAGGTTCTTGTAAACAGAGTAGCCCTAAACTGTGGTGTGCTTGTGTCTTGTTGATTTTTAGACTTCCCTAGATATACTCCCATGATTGGAAGTGTCCTATGCTCTGTAGCTCTGTTTTTCAGATGATTTAGGAACCACCATACACTTCTCCAGAGTGGCTCTCGGCAGTTCACACACTGCCCATCAGCGTATAAAGGCTCCCTCTTCTCCATGGCCTGTCCTGCATTTCTGGTTTTTACAATTTTTTAGGATGGCCCTTTTGACCGGTGGGAAATGAGACTTCTTTGTTGTGCACATTTGCATTGCTTGCTTGCTTCGTTGCCCATAAAGTGCGTATGCGTTTTTTCCTGGATATAATCAGGAAAAAACGCATACGCCCTTTTGGGCCAACTGCATCATTGTCGAAATTCTGCCGCTTTTCATGTGCTTTAAAGACGAGTCCAATCTATCTCTTGAAATCTGTTTCTTGCAATTCTGTCTTGCATTCAGATCCTCTTCTTTGCCTTACCTCAGCATATTTTTGGACGTTAGTTTTCATTTATAACTCTGCAGGTTTGTGAATTGCAGTGACCCTGAGCTCCATTTTTTAAGTTGCTCTTTTGTGAGCTGGCCTCAAACCCGCAGGATTGCTTCAGGCCCTATTTTGGCTCCGGCGAGGCGGGCTGAGCCTTTTTTCAATTCTTATTCTTAATGGGAAATTAGACTGATATGTGCCCGTCCAAACCCCTACAACTATTCTCTCATTGGTTCCCCCTCTTCCCGTTCATCCTCCTCACAATTTGCAAAATGTGTGAAACAGAAGTTGAAATGTGCTGATTCTCCAAGTGGGGAGATTCTAAGTAACGTGGCTGGAATGGTGAACAGGAGCACCAGGAGAGGATAAATGAGCTGCATTTTAGACACATCTCCCGATCACATGGTGTACAGTCCTCTGGGTTTTCCATGCATGTTTTAGCTGTAGGAAGATCCCTTGAACCTGCAGATTTGGGACCCATTGAATGGGTACCAGGTAGTATTACTTTAAAGGGTGTGCATTTCCTCACCCAACCTCACATTTCTCTTAGTGCAAACAGTTTCCAGCCTTATGTCTCATCCTGCTGTGGGTCTAGATGTGTTCAATCCATGTTGCATCACCATCCCTGAGGAAAAGTTGTAAGAGGTTTTCTCTGTCTCTCTGTCGTTTATTTTTTCAATTTATTACTATATTGGTTACAGCTGATTTTCAAAGCTCTGTTTCTTGCTGCTGTACATCCACTTGATTCACGTACAGAGAGACATCAGTAAATTCTTTTTCAGATTCTTACCAGTCGTATATATTCTTTTCCGGTGACTTGAGTGTGCTGAGTGCAGTTCTTTCAGCTACCGTGTAGGCCTTGTTGATTATCAGTTTGGTATTTGGAATGGTATCTTTGCTAATTTCAACCTCCTGGATGATGCCTCACCCCTCCCCACCTTTCCCGTTTAGCAGCCTTATGCGTGTTTTCTACATATTTGACTATGTTTTTGTTTTGTAATTTATTTCATGTGTAGCCATTTTGGATTCCACCTTTAAGTGATATCTTATGATATGTGTCTTTTTCTTTTTGAATTATGTCACTTAGAATGATCATACGTAACTCCTCCGGAGTTGTTACAACTGGCCATATTTCATTGATTTCCAGGCTGAATAATATTCCACTCTACCTAAGTACCACATCTCTATCCATTTTTTCTCTCCAGAGACATTTAAGTTATATCCTAGTCGAGGATCTTTTAAACAGAGAGGGGGTAAACATTGGGGTGCCTGTGTCCTCTCGATTTTTGTTTTTCCCAAGATATACGCCCATGAGTGCAAGTGCCCTATGCTCTGTAGCTCATTTTTTAGATGCTTTAGTAAACACAATACACTTCTCCAGAATGGCCCTTGGCAATATACATTTCCACTATAAGTCTCACAGGGCTCCCTCTTCTCCTTGCCCTGTCCTGCATTTCTGTTGTTTATGCTTTATGAGGATGGCTCTTCTGACTGATGCGAAGTGATATATTTTGTAGTATTGACTTTCAGTGCCCACCTGTTTGGTTGGCTAAAACAGTGTATGCCCTTTTCTTGAATATATACAGAAAAAAACGCATACACCCTTTTTGGCCAACTGCAATGTTGGCAATGTTCAGCTCCTTTTCTTGTGCTTAACAGCGAGTCCTTTCTACCTCCTCAAATCCCTTTCCTGCCATTCTCCCTTGCTTACAAGTCCTTTTCTCTGACTTTCCTCAAGACATTTTTCAGTGATGGATATTTTCAACTCTGCAGTTTCGTGAATTTTACTGCCCCTGAGTTCCATTGTTCAACTTGTGTTTATGGGATCTGGCCACAAAGCAGCGGGATTTCCTCAAGCCCTATACTGTTTCCATGGGCAACCCTAGCCTTTGGTCAATTCGTCTTCCTGATTGGAAATTAGAGTGACATGTGCCTGTCTGAACACCTAGGACTTGTCTCTCATTGTTCCTCATCCTTCCGCTTCATCCTCTGGACAAATTCCAAACTGTACGCAACAGGATGTTGACAGTGCTGACCTCTCCAAGTGGGGAGACTGTTAGTAAAGACGCTGGAGGGGTGAACCCGAGCACCAGGAGATGAGGAGATGAGATGTCTTTTCCAAACTCTTCCCGATCAGACGGTATACCATCCTCTGGGTGTGACAGACATGTTTTAGCAGTAGGAAGAGTCCCATTCATGTAAGGAGAACACCAGGGCTTTTTCAAAATCAGTGTCTCCCCGAAACCCAAACTGGGGAATTTTTTAAGCTATGGCTACACATATGTTCATTAAGGGCCTTGGGAAGTAGGCAGAGTCCAAACTTTAGATGATTGAAGTCTTCAGGGTCAGAAGCACTCACCACCAGCTTCCCTTAGGTTACACCTTAACTGTCATTGATAGATGATGTCAATAAAAATATCTATTCTTTTTCAGATTATTTCCCCTTATAGGTTATTGCAAAATGTTGAGTGTAGTTCCCTGTGCTATACAGTAGTTCCTTGTTGATGATCTATTTTATACATAGCAGTGTGTATGTGTTAATCCCAAACTGTTAATTTATCCCTCCTCCCACCTTTCCCCTTTGGTAATAATAAATTATAAGATTTTATACTTCTCAGAAATGGGGGAGCTGAAAGAGAGGTATCATTTTCAATGGAAAAGCATTTAAAACAAGATTGAAGCTTTAACCAAGATTATTAGATGTACATCCTTGGAAAGAAATCACTTCGTTTCTCTAATATTGACCTGACAAATAAGACAAACCTTTTCACTGAACTTGCTTATAATAAAGTGATGGAAATATCAAATGGAAGTGTTAGAAACATCTTATTTTACCCGAGCCTTATATACTGTTCTATGTTAACTACAGTTTGGCTCACACATCTGTTCATTGAGGTTACAATAGTCTCAATTTCTGTTACTGATCCTCCAGAGTGGACCCCAACAAGTGTCCCCCTGCCCAGTGTCATTGGGGCCAACAGATCGAGACTGAGTTTGGTTCACAAGCAAAGGAAACTTTATATTTTGATCAGAGAATGGAGAGGTGAGAGCATGCACTACCCCGTGGGCTGTGGGCTGGGCTGCTGTGTAGAGATCCTGTCAGAGTCAGTGGGAGGGAGGGGGCGGAGCTCTCGAGGGCCGGGTTGGCTGCAGCTCGGGCTCTATATCGCGGAGTCTGCACTGGGCCCCAGGAGCTGAGGTGTCGACCCAGCCATTCTGCACTAGGAAATCTGGTCTGAAGTGCCGGGTGTGGAACCTCTGCATGCGGGACCCTAGGAGCACATGAAATTAGACAAAGCACAAAGGATAAAAAAGGTTAGACTTGACTTTATTGCCCAGATTCTATTTTTATCTCCCAGGGATTTTTAATGGGCTTTGCTGGGGACAAACCCCTCCTCTGCCTTTTGTCCCGTTCCTCATTCACCACCATCATCACGGTGTCTGTAGGCTTTTCTATGGTGACAGTGTGATATATGGTTCCCCCGCCAAGATTATTAGCTCCCCTCTGGGTGCAGTAAGTCCTGCAAGCAGTAGTCTACTCTTTTGGGACACACTCTTGTTGTTTTATGAGAGAAACTCCAGGTCAAGTGATGTTCACACGAGTCGTCATGGTGCCCTGTTGCCCCAGGTTATCTCTCTGGATGTTGGAGTTGGAGGGTCTCCTCACTCGAGGTTGGTGTGCCCACGGAGCGAACCCTGCAACTTCAGGGCATGGTTGGTGGTTAGGATCACCACGTGGGGTCCTTTTCCCTTAGGAGGGAGGTGGCCTTTTGGGCTGCTGATTTCCAGGTTTTTAGATACCGCCAGTATCTTGGCCAGATGTGGCAGTGGGCCAAGCCCCTTGGTGACCGTAGTTTATCCTACCTGGATGGCATTCTTGCATTGTTCCATTTCAAGTGGTCCCAGTTTTTGCACTAATTCTCCAATGGCGATTCACCTTTCACCAGGAATGTAAAGGTCAAAGGGTTTAGCTAAATTAGGGAGTTCCAGGGCAAGGGTCTGAATTGACTGCTCTTTCCATTCTTGAAAGGCCACTTCTGGATTCTATTCAAAAGGATCATCATCTTTTCCTTTCAGTGTTTCATATAGAGGCCCAGCTAGTAGACTGTAGTTAGGGATCCAGAAGCAGCAAACCCTGGCCTCCCCAGGAACCCCTAAGCTGTCTTCTAGTTTTAGAAAGGGGTAAGGCTGCAAATGGTTTCTTCCCTTTCCTGGGATGGGCTTCTCCGACCTTCTGTGAGAATGAAGCCCAGGCAGGTCACCGCAGTCTGTGATATTTGAGCTTTTTCTTGGACAACTTCTATCCTTTATTGGCTTGGTAGTTCAGAGGCCTCCTTAGTAGGGCTGGCGATCAGAATGTCGTCTGCGTACTGAAGGAGGGTTTCCTTTTCCAGAGGTAGAACTTTTAGGTCTTTAGCTAAGCTTTCCCCAAAGATGGTGTGGGAATTTTTGCACCCTTGGGGCAAGACGGCCCAGA